>NC_087163.1:4760000-4765000 GCF_035594125.1 Scylla paramamosain
CAGGTGAAAGCTTATATGAAAAAAAGTGTTGTTAAAAATATATACAAGATATGCATATGTGCTTGGAGGTGGAGGCAATATTCTGGAAAGTGGTTATTTGTGATTTGTTCAGCACGGAAAACGGGACTTTCTGCTTTACTCGTTGGGGAAGAAAAAATAAAGTATACATCCATGAATTCTTTGATAAGTTTGTTCTTTACAGATACGTGTATAAAGGTAATTAGTTTTTAATAAGAAACCTAAGAGAGAGAGAGAAAGAAAAAAAAAAGAAACTGGTGCATTGAACTTAACTCCTAAAAAAAAAAATGTCTATGAATTTTTAAATAATGATACACTTTATACGACTGATATATTAAGACAAAGGTTTTAAAAAGAGACTACGAATTTAAACACGCAGTGAAAGGCGACTTATGCAAGGGAGTCATGATCCAAAGATTTAAATGAGTGTCGTGTCTTTAATACTGCACACTACAGATATGATTCCAGTACTAAAAAGGAATATATAGTCCCCAAACGACTAGTGAAAAAGTACTTACAAGGAGATGTCATGACCCTGAGATTCAAATGGGTGTTGAGTGTCTTCACAAACTATTATATGTGTAAATGTTATCAGTTCCAAGATGTACTCAACGGTGACTACGAGACGCCTGAGTGTTTCCGCCCATCATCAGGAAGGGGGAGGAAAAAAAGGGAGACAAATCAAGTGAAAGGTTTAGCAATTGTAACCTGATGTTTTGTTGACGTGAAATGGAAGGAAGTTTTCTTACTTTTGTGTCAGCATTGAAATCACCCACATATACGAGTCTCTCTCTCTCTCTCTCTCTCTCTCTCTCTCTCTCTCTCTCTCTCTCTCTCTCTCTCTCTCTCTCTCTCTCTCTTTCTCAATTCATCAATCATCGCTTCAGTCCTTCCCTCACCTGTAACCTTTCACGATCACTTTTTTCTGTTTTCATCTCTTTGTTACACTAAAATATTCTTCCCAACACTTTTCCATCTCCTCCATCTCCATCAATGTCTTTAGCCTTTCCTTACATCCCTCCACACTTCCACTACGACCACCTCCATCACTAATATACTATACCTCTCTCTCTCTCTCTCTCTCTCTCTCTCTCTCTCTCTCTCTCTCTCTCTCTCTCTCTCTCTCTCTCTCTGGTATTGTTTTCTATACCTCCCTCCCACTTCCACAGCCTCCTCACGCTCCCTCTCTCCTCCTCCTCCTCCTCTTCCTCCTCCTCTGATCTTCTCCATCGCCACCTTCCATCACCTCCTTTCTTTCCTCACCTCCATGACACATCCGGGCTTTCCTGACGCCTTATCTGAGCATGACTCCCAGCCCGACACCCTGGGAGGCGCTCCTTAACGCAGCCCTCCCTGAAGTAACTCTAAAGACGTTACCTGAGAATTCTGAGGCCCCAGGTTGAGATAGGAGGGGAAGGTTAAGTACAGGCAAGGCACATGGGGATTTGGTGCTAAGAAGGGGATGAGGAAAGGATGGGGAGGGGGTCAATAAACACTGTATTAAACTGTCTGTATCTTAAAGGTGAATCTATTAAACTCCCTAAATCTTCGTCTCCTTGAAGCAGTAATGTGTGAGGCTCCGAACCTCATTTGCATACTGACAATTAACTGCATATTTCACACTAAAAGGTACATGAACGAACTCCCTCTCCCCCTCCCACTCCCTCCTGGTTCCCTCATGCCGCCCTCCCCCGCGTCCCTCCCCAGCCCGCGCCGCTCGGGACTGTGTGACAAAGCACCTTGCATGCTTTTCTCACTGTCAGACATCAGACATATGACGCTCAGACAACCCTTGAACTCTCCTGCCAGGGTACAAGTCTCCTCAGGCAGCTACACCCTCCTCCACTCACCCTGACGGTCCTCTGTCTACTTGCCGTCCTCCCCGTCACCCTGCTCCTTCCCTGTTCATTATTCTCCTTTGCCACCCTGCCGCTTTTTTTTTTTTTTTTTTTTGTTCGCTTCTAAGGCTCATCTGTCTGTCTATCTTCTCTTCTATTACCTTCTTAACACTTGGTTCTGTTTGCTGTTCTTCCTTACCGTCACAATGTTCTTCCCTTCTTCGGCATTCTTGTTCCTGGCCCCTTCTAAGGACCATATGTCTGGCTACCTCCTCTTTGCTCAGTTCCTTAACACTTGGTTCTGTCTATTAATCTCCCTTACCGTCACTGTTCCTCCCCGGTTCAGTTTTCCGGTTCCAGTTCCCTTTTAAGGACTGTCTGTCTGTTTAATTCCTAGTTACTTTATTTCTCAACACTCCACTTCGTCTACTCCACTTCAAATCCTGATCTTTCACATCCACTACCCCTACTATTCTCTCGCTGTGTCATCTCCTGTGTCAACGCCGTCACCCCGTCTCTACCTGTCTAATTCCTCGTTATATTACTTTTCAGCATTCCACTTCGTCTACTCCACTTTAAACCTCGCTCCTCCAGATCCACTACGCCTCCCCTCCCCTCACCGTGTCCTTTACTGTGTCTACTCCGTCACCCTGTTCCTCTGTGCTCTTAACTCTGATGGCCCCACGTCTGGCCCGTCACCCTGGCCCCGCTGAGAGTGATGGGGGAGGGATCGGGTGCCGGGCATGACGGAGAAATGGATGGGAGTGATGCGTGTGAGATACCCTCGACCTATCATGTTAATTCTCTGATTTCGCCCTGCCACTCTTGCGGCTTATCTGCCTTAGTAAGAATGAGTCACCCCGGGTCGCGTCTCCCAGCCACCTAGCTCTTGTCTGATTGGTGTAGGTCGCCGGTACTTGCACTCTGATAGGCAGTGATAAATCTGTCTTTCTCCCTCTCTGTCTCTTTCTTTCTGGCTCACTTCATGGGAGGCCTCGCTCACTCAAATGGCTGCACACGGGTCAAGGTCACGTGGGATGTACACTTGTTGCTTGTTGTAGGTGCTATTGTATCCCAGGTTCGACTCCCGCTAGGGTTAAAAATAATTTCAGTGACAGTTAGATTTTTGGTACGTCACATCCTTGGGTTTCTCGTCACCTTCTCCGGCTTAACTGAGGCTGGGTCATCCACTTCGTCTTCCCTCCACCCCCTCCCCACCTTCCAAAAGTCCACGCCCAAGCCTTTGTCTAATACTGAAGAATCTCTCTCTCTCTCTCTCTCTCTCTCTCTCTCTCTCTCTCTCTCTCTCTCTCTCTCTCTCTCTCTCTCTCTCTCTCTCTCTCTGTGTGTGTGTGTGTGTGTGTGTGTGTGTGTGTGTGTGTGTGTGTGTGTGTGTGTGTGTGTGTGTGTGTGTGTGTGTGTGTGTGTGTGTGTGTGTGTGTGTGTGTGTGTGTGTGTGAATTCGTTTTCACACGTTTCTCTCGCATTCCTATTTTCTTCTGAATATAACTTCAACATTTAATTACTTCCCGCCGGAGGAGAAGGGAGGAGAGGAGGGAGGAAGAGAAGGAAGACGAAGAGGAAGAAGAGGAGGAGGAAGAAGAGGAGTGAAGCTGAGTAACCTCTCTTCACGATCCTTTTGTTGGTCAGTGTTTGTTGAACTGACTCTCATAGTAAGACGAGACCACCAGGGAGGTTGCGTTTCCTTTATAAAGTAACTCTCTCTCTCTCTCTCTCTCTCTCTCTCTCTCTCTCTCTCTCTCTCTCTCTCTCTCTCTCTCTCTCTCTCTCTCTCTCCTGATTAGAGCAAGACGTGCCGGCCACCCTTTGTTAAGTTTCGGTGTGTCACGCGTTATCTGATGAGCCACACCAGGCCGCCCCCTCCCCCTTTCCCTTCCCAGTGACCGACCCCTCCTCCCCCCTCCTTGTGACCGCCGCCTCCCCTCCCTGCTCCCCGTCATCGGCCGACCCGGGCTAAACCTTCCTATTTTTGGCAAGCGTGATACTCGGCGTTCGCTTGCTCGCCTTTCATCTCCTATCACACCCATGCCTCTCCTATATTTGTGCTCTCTCTCTCTCTCTCTCTCTCTCTCTCTCTCTCTCTCTCTCTCTGGAATCTTCGTGCATCTTGCATAGTCATCGCTTTCGAAATTTGTATCAGTAAATAATCGGATTTTTGCTGCCAGAGGTTGAAACAAGAGCAGTTGTGGGAAAACCATGGAAGGGAGGGTGAATTTTTATGCCCCCCCATTCTCTCTCTCTCTCTCTCTCTCTCTCTCTCTTGCACATATAGTAATAACTTCTGTTCATGTCAATTAATTACTCTGATGTACGTACACTGCCACATTTTCTCCTTCCTTCCTCTGTCTTTTTCCTTCCTCTTTCCTCTTCCTCTAATAACCCTCTCGACTTGAACGACTCTCTTTGTCCACTGCCCATATTTTTCATCCCTCCTCACTCCGTCCCCCTCTTCCTCCTCCTTCTCCTCCTCTTCCTCCTCCTCCTCCTCCTCCTCTCATTCTTTCTTCGCGTTATCATCACTTACTTCTTTATAGTCTTCTCTTTGTTTAAGGTTTAACTCAATTTTATCTGTTTGATTTGGGAAGTCACGCCCTTTCAACATTCTCTCTTTCTCAATCTCTCTCTTTTCTTCTTTCTGTTCTTAATTTTTCGATGCCTTTCACTTTTTTGGTCTTAATTTTGTTTTCTTCTAACGGTCACTAGATTCTTCTGCGTCTATTTTATCTTTGACTCAGTTTGATTCCTATAAAGAAAGTCTTCCAAATAATTTTCTTTAGTTTCTCTTTTTTTCATATCTGGTAAGCTCTCTCTCTCTCTCTCTCTCTCTCTCTCTCTCTCTCTCTCTCTCTCTCTCTCTCTCTCTCTCTCTCTCTCTCTCTCTCTCTCTCTCTCTCTTTACTTTTCTCCCGCCGCTCCTTATCTCAGCAATTCCAAACACTCCCCCGCCTCTTCATTTTACTGCCGTTTCCGTCGAAATTCTTCCATTCCAATATTTATCACCACTTTCACTCTCCAACTCTCCTCTCATCTCTGCACTCCACCGTGTTGCTACATTTTCCACGATCGTATTTACTTATCAACCATTTTTTCCCCTTCGTTATTCCTTCAGCTTCCTCGTCCACC
>NC_087163.1:4770000-4772500 GCF_035594125.1 Scylla paramamosain
AGAGAGAGAGAGAGAGAGAGAGAGAGAGAGAGAGAGAGAGAGAGAGAGAGAGAGAGAGAGAGAGAGAGAGAGAGAGAGAGAGAGAGAGAGAGAGGTGGGGTGGCGTTCAGTGACCTAGGAGAGATATGATTGAGGGGAAGAAGAAAGAAAGAGGGGAAGGAAAGAGAGAAAGAAGAACAGTGATGGAGGGAAGAGAAGAATGTCTTGTTGGTTCCTCCTCCTCCTCTTCCTCACTCTCTTTCCTTATTCTCCCACCTTCTACTCTTCCTCTTCCTCCTCTTACCTCCATTCTCTCTCTCCACACACCAATTCCTTCCTGCTCCAACATCCTGGCTGCCAAATCCTCCGTCTATAACCTCCTCCTCTTCCTCTTCTTCTCTTCCCCTTATTTCCTCCTCCTCCTCCTCCTCCTGTACGTACCTCCTACCCTCTCCTTTAATCCTCCCGTACCCTTCTCCTCCTCCTCCTCCTCCTCCTCCAGCCTTCCCCTTACGTTCTCCCGTTCCCTGCTCCTCCTCCTCCTCCTCCTCCTCCTCCTCCTCCTCCTCCTCCATCTCCTGCCCCCCGCCCCACCCAGGAGGACTCACCACAAGAACACTGGGTTGTAATGAGCCGACCGCTGCACGACCTCATTCCGATATGCAAAAGAGCACCAGCCAATCAGATGCTCGTAAAATCCTTCCCCCTTGCCTTTCCTGGCACACCAAGAGAGAGAGAGAGAGAGAGAGAGAGAGAGAGAGAGAGAGAGAGAGAGAGAGAGAGAGAGAGAGAGAGAGAGAGAGAGAGAGAGAGAGAGAGAGAGAGAGAGAAATGTGAGTTACCGATAAGAATGAAAGGGTTAAGAAAAGAAGGAAGAGAAGACAAGGGAGGAATAAGAAAGGAGTAAAGAAGATAAAGAATGAAAAAAAGAGATATAGAAAAATAGAATAGAGGAGATGTGAGGGAAGGAGATATGAGAGAGAGAGAGAGAGAGAGAGAGAGAGAGAGAGAGAGAGAGAGAGAGAGAGAGAGAGAGAGAGAGAGAGAGAGAGAGAGAGAGAGAGAGAGAGAGAGAGAGAGAGAGAGAGAGAGAGAGAGAGAGAGAAACAGTATAAAAAAAATAACAAACAAAACACAAACAATTATCCCACCCACCCACACACACACACACACACACACACACACACACACACACACACACACACACACACACACACACACACACACACACACACACACACCCGCAGGAGAACACATAAGCAAACACAACCCTCCCACTTTGTCTTATCACCAGAACTGCTGAGGGCGCGGGAAGGAGGGGCGGAGCAGAGAGGATATATGGGGGCAGGTGGTGGAGGTAGGAGGAGGAGGTGTCAGGCGCGCCCACCCCCGCCCCTCCCAGTGGACTCGCCCAGGTGAGAACTGACTTGTAATGAGCAAGTGGACTACACGAAGCCAACCTAGATATGCAAACGAGCCACATTCATAAGGAGGCTATAAATGCTGGCTTCATGAGGCTCTTGGGACGAGAGAGAGAGAGAGAGAGAGAGAGAGAGAGAGAGAGAGAGAGAGAGAGAGAGAGAGAGAGAGAGAAGGATTAGACCAGAGGCTCGCGGATGATTCAAACGAGGTAGAGAGGAAGAAGTAACGGGGAGAGGCGGCGTTAGCAGTATGTGTAAAGGAGGGGGAGGAGAAGGAGGAGGAGGAGGAGGAGGAGGAGGAGGAGGAGGAGGAGGAGGAGGAGGAGGAGGAGGAGGAGGAGGAGGAGGAGGAGGAGGAGGAGGAGGAGGGAGATGATGATAAGAAGTAGGAGGAAAACCATCGGAGTGCAAGGTGAGAGACAAAAGAAGTAAATGAGAAAGAGAAAGACGTAAGAGGCGGATAAAGACGAGTGAGAGGAGAGAAGTATGAAGTCAAGGTGGTGTACGAGAAATGCTTGAGGTGAAGGAGAGGTGGAGGAGGGAGGGAGAGCAAGCCAGCAGGTGGAGTGAGTGGAGTTAAGTGGTAATACACAGATGTGAGAGAGGTGCGGTGGAAGGTGGTGACCGGGGCGACTGAGGGGAGGTACTGGTGGTGGTGGAGGTAACGAGGGGAGGTGGAGTAGAAGGTGGAGAGAAAGCGAGCGTGAGGTGGCAGTAAAACCATTAAAAGAGGAGAGGTGAGGTGAAAAAGTGAGGGAAATGGGAGGGAATTAAACGAGTGAGTAGAGACACAGCACACAAAACAGAGAGAAGGAATGACAGTGTTCGCAGCCTCGATTATATGAGCTGACAAGGAAAAAAATGTGTTATTATCTTAGGAAAACCCTTGACACTAAGCATGTGTGTGTGTGTGTGTGTGTGTGTGTGTGTGTGTGTGTGTGTGTGTGTGTGTGTGTGTGTGTGTGTGTGTGTGTGTGTGTGTGTGTGTGTGTGTGTGTGTGTGTGTGTGTGTGTGTGTGTGTAACAATAAAACAAAAAAAACAGACAAGAAAAGACACAGAACCAAAAGACACATTTTAACAAAACAGACGAACTGATAA
>NC_087163.1:4775000-4807500 GCF_035594125.1 Scylla paramamosain
CTTGTCATCGGAAAAAAGAAAAAATATATATAATACACAAAAAGATAATATAAGAAAAAAAAAGAGAAAAGAGAAAAAGAGAGAAAGACAAAAATAACATCACCAAGAATCATCTCTAATGAAAGTAAAAGAAAATATTAAACGTGCAAAGATAATTATACATGAATTTTAAGCTTAACTAAAGAATAAAAATAGTAATGAAGACTTAAGATGAGGTACATAATATTAAACCTAAACAATACATTAATAAATCGTAAATGAAGTTAAAAATAATGCTAAATAAATGTTGAGAGAGAGAGAGAGAGAGAGAGAGAGAGAGAGAGAGAGAGAGAGAGAGAGAGAGAGAGAGAGAGAGAGTGTTGCTTTAGCCTGAGCAAACAACTTCGGGTGAGAGGGAGGAGCGGCTCAGACGACTGGCCGATACTACAACAATAAGGAGGAGGAGGAGGAGGAGGAGGAGGAGGAGGAGGAGGAGGAGGACAAATAAGAATGAACAAAAACAAGAACTAGGACCCGAAGAGATGGACCGTCATGTTGGAAGACGATGACTGACAACTGGAGGAGGAGGAGGAGGAGGAGGAGGAGGAGGAGGAGGAGGAGGAGGAGGAGGAGGAGTTCAAGATGTACGGAAGACAACAGCAACAATAACAACAGCAACAACAACGAGTGAGGAGCAAAATATAGAAAAAAAAAGAAAAAGAAAATAGAGAACAAACTTAAACACACACACAAAAAAAAAAAACAACACGCAAATTAAAGAAAAGAATAATAATAATAATAAAATAAAAATCAAAACATCTTCGCCAACTTTTCCGTCCAATACTTCTTCTTTTCCTTTTTTTTCTTTTTTTCATCTTTCTCTTTACCACTTCCCTTCATAAACTTCACCAAAATCAACAATGACAACGACAACACAAGTCATACACACCCCGCCGTCTCCCGCCCATCCGTCCAGTCACTGTTCGGGCTCCAAACCTACTTATCGTCACGTTAAGGCGATCTAATCCGAATCGCCTACGAATACAAGTTATTACCAATACGAGTTCGTCTCCTCCCTGCGGCGCCGAGTCAGTTCTTCCTATTCCCCAGCAGCGTCGCCTCTCCGTCCCAGGTGGCTGCCGAAGGACCTCTCCAGCCGAAACTTCCAAGAATTACAATGTGAAGGAGGAGATTAAAGAGCACTTAGCGAGAGAGAGAGAGAGAGAGAGAGAGAGAGAGAGAGAGAGAGAGAGAGAGAGAGAGAGAGAGAGAGAGAGAGAGAGGTAAAATGAATAAATAACGAAAGAACCATGACATCTGGGCTGGAAAATATCAATATAAATATGCCTCTTACAAAATTCCCCCACCTCTCTCTCTCTCTCTCTCTCTCTCTCTCTCTCTCTCTCTCTCTCTCTCTCTCTCTCTCTCCAATACATAATGATAAGGAAACCAGAGAACCTAACATTTAAACTCCAAAATGAGACACATACATGAAAGGCGAAATAAGACGAGAGAGAGAGAGAGCGAGAGACATTGAGAGATTATAAACATATTTCCCTCCATCACCACTGTAGTACCTCCTCTCCCTCCCCTCCCTCCCTCTCACAGATCACAATGCCCCCCGCGTAAAAGAGGATAAATTTGAGAACCTACACTTAGTCGAGGGCGAAGATGGTCCAGGATAAAGAGGGGGCCGGAAGTGTGGCCGGTCCTGGCGTTGGGACGGTCGCCTCAGGTCGGATTTCATGAACGGCAAAACTACGAGACAAAAGGAGAGCAGGAAGAGAAGGAAGAGGAAGGAAAGTGGGAGGGGCTGGTAAACGGAGGAAGGGACGAGAGGTGAAGGGAGGGGGGGAAAAAAAGTAAGAATAATAATAATCTTTCTATATACAGCAGTCTTGAAAGAAGGAGGGAGGGAGGGAGGGAGGGAGGGAGGGAGGGAGGGAGGGAGGGATGTGTGAGGCAACCGTTACTGTGTTTAAGAAAAGAGGAGGGAATCTTGAGGGGGTCCTGTGAGTGTCTTCTTCCTCCTTCTCCTCCTCCTCTTCCTCCTCCTCCTCCTCCTCCTCTTTCCTTTGCTTCTTAACGGTGTGTGTATTTGAGTCTATTTTCCCTCCTGCCGGTAATCCTTCCTCCTGTATCTTTCTTCTGGCGATTATTCTTAATTTTCTTCCCAACAATGACTTTCCCAGTGTATTTTTTTTTTTTTCAAGCTATTATTTTGCCTTTCTTGCTTACTGACGATGATTACTTCTATTATTTTTTATTCCTGAAGGCGTTTCTTCCTTCTTTTCCTCTTTCCTTCTTTCTTTCTTTCTTTCTTTCTTTCTTTCTTTTTTCCCCTTATCTTATCAAATCCTCCATCGCGGGAAGATAAAAGTGAAAATGTGTAAAAAGAAAAAAATCGAGAAAAATATATGTGATCTGATTGTCGAGTTGGTCAGATTGAGAAATGTGTGTGTGTGTGTGTGTGTGTGTGTGTGTGTGTGTGTGTGTGTGTGTGTGTGTGTGTGTGTGTGTGTGTGTGTGTGTGTGTGTGTGTGTGTGTGTGTGTGTGTGTGTGTGATGTACTACGTTTGTCAGTATACTTCACAAAAGAAAAAAACAGAGAGAGAGAGAGAGAGAGAGAGAGAGAGAGAGAGAGAGAGAGAGAGAGAGAGAGAGAGAGAGAGAGAGAGAGAGAGAGAGAGAGAGAGAGAGAGAGAGAGAGAGAGAGAGAGAGAGAGAATGTTCTGCAATTGAGAAAACTGAACTGCAATAACCTTACCACCACCACCACCACCACCACCACCACCACCACCACCACCACCACCACCACCAGAGCAAACACCAGTACGCGGAAGCAAGAAATTACCGGCGAGGTGAGACGCAAGACTAATAGGGCAAAAAAAAAAAAAAAAAAAGTAATACTCATGTTTGTGTTTGTGAGTGCGCAATGGAAGGCAGGAAAGGGAAGGTGCAGGAAAAAGAAAAGGAAGAAAGACAAGGTGAGTGAAGAGGTACAGGTGAGATGGAGGAACAGGTAAAAAATCAGAGAAGTGGTAGTGAATAGAAAAAGAAGAGAGAACAAATAGAAAAGATGCGCAAGAGTACATAATGAAAAGCGGAAAGAGATAAAAATAAATAAATAAATAATAATGCGCAGGAAAACATAACAAATTACAAATACAAATTAAATTCGCTGTTTAACCCTTTCACTGCTTTTAGGGACACATTTCCTTAATAACTAATCACTCTGAGACATCTTTACTCGTTCTACAGCCACCTTCATTCTTTAAAATGGGTAGAAATTGCAAAAAAATGTATTCTTTTTAATCCCCCTTTTTTTTTTTGTAGATGCTTATAAAAAATTTCATGCATCACTTCCGGTGCTGTTAATTGTTTCGTATCATAGTGAAAGGGTTAATGTGTCTGTCTGTATCCCCCTATCTTCCCTATCCAAATAAGTATGAGTACGGGAGGAGTGAGCAAGGGTGAGTGAGGAAGAAAGGGAGTAGTTAACGAGTAGAGTATGGTATATGTATGTACGTATGTATGTATGTATGTATGTATTTGCCTATGGTGTATTTGCCTAGTTGTATTATAAAGGATCTGAGGTACATATCTATACTCGTTCAGAGATGCTAAGAGGCAGTAATGGAGGGTATCAACAATGCAAGCTTAGGAAAAATAATTGCAGTTACTGAACGCGGCAAACTAACGACGATGCCAACAATGTGTGTGTGTGTGTGTGTGTGTGTGTGTGTGTGTGTGTGTGTGTGTGTGTGTGTGTGTGTGTGTGTGTGTGTGTGTGTGTGTGTTCAATTTCTTGTCGTCGTTTTGTTTTATGCATAAATCTACCTATTACTTCTATTCAGTGTTATATTTTACGTATGCTTTGGTTTTCTTTTTTTCTTTTTTCTTTACTTCGTTCAAATTTGACGTGGTTTAATTATTTTTTCTTTTTCTTTTTTTCTTTGGTTCATATATCTACTTATCATTTCTTTTCAGTATTATGTCACGTATGCTTTGGCTTTTCCCTCTTTTAAATCCTTCCCTTACTATCCGTTCAAATTAGACGCAACTTAATTTTTTCCCCCAAGTCCTTCGGGTGACGGGCGGGAAGATGATAAGAGGAGACGGAAGAGGAGGGAAGGCGGGCGATACGTCGAAAGAATAAGTGGACTCGTGTCCCTCGCCTCCCACAGACCATTGTCCAGCGCCTCTGCCGGAAACTCTAAGGTTACTCCGAGCAAAGGAAAGAAAAATAAAGGAAGATGACGTTGGACTAAAAAGGAAATTGCTGCCAAACGCTCTTATTGGCAGATCAATGGTACGAGTTTTGAGGAGTCCACTGGAGAAGGAAAAAAAAAAGTGTAATTGGTGTTATTACCATTATTCAGTTCCCTTCGTCCGTTTTTTTTTTCTTCTCTGTTTGCGTATTAAGATTCCTCGTAAATGATCGGTTGAAGTTATGCAATACTTTGATGTGTGTGTGTGTGTGTTTTGTTGTTGTGGTAATGGTGAAGGGTTATTATTATTATTATTATTATTATTATTATTATTATTAGTAGTAGTAGTAGTAGTAGTAGTAGTAGTAGTAGTAGTAGTAGTAGTAGTAGTAGTAGTAGTAGTAGTAGTAGTAGTAGTAGTAGTAGTCGTAATCTTACACAAACTAAAAGATTAAAAAATAATAATGTACTTTAATTTTCTGGATGAGGAAGGGAGGCCCACTGCGCCCCATAATATATAATAGAAAGTACCACCACCACCACCACCACTAAGAACAACAACAACAGTAATAATAAAGCATGAACAATAATACTCTCCTGTTTCGCTCAGTGCGTGGGCAGTGCTGGTGAGGTGGCAGCCCCGCCCCACCCTGGCGGTGACGGCGAGCTCCAAACACTCACCTGGCCTCACCTGCTCATCACCACCACCACCTCACGATGATTAATGGCGCTTCGGAGCCAAAGGTGAGCCATTAACGCACCCAGGACACACACACACACACACACACACACACACACACACACACACACACACACACATTTTTCTTTTCTCTTTCACATTTTTCATTCATATTTATATTTTCTTTTATCTTTCTCCTCCATTATACTTGAAAATAAAAATATACAAAATTCAAACATGAATACTCTCTCTCTCTCTCTCTCTCTCTCTCTCTCTCTCTCTCTCTCTCTCTCTCTCTCTCTCTCTCTCTCTCTCTCTCTCTCCCCTAAACAAATCCACACACACACACACAAAATCACACAAACACGCACTTTTCTCCCCTCCTCACCTCCCTCTCACCCCACCTTTCTCTCCCTCACCCATTCCCTCCCGCCCGCCAAGAGACAACCGTGACCACAGGAAATTCTCCCCCTGAAGTAATTACAATCATTTCACAATCACTTCCGTATGCCAAGCCGTGACAACCAAACAATCTCCGCTCCCTTCTCCCTCCATTCTCTCACCTCCCTCTCCCTTCTCCACCTTATCACGGCTCCGAACCCTCCCCTTATCTTCTCTCATTCCGTTCGCCCTCCTCCTCCTCTTCCTCCTTCTCCTCCTCCCCCTTCAGGAAGACAATCGCTCTTCTTCATCCACGTCTTCCCTATCTCCCCTCTTTTAATAAACTGAGGACTTCCCTTTATACTCCCGATTAAGAGTACTTCTCCTCTTACAAAGGAGAGCCTCCACCTCTCTGTCATCTCTCTCTCTCTCTCTCTCTCTCTCTCTCTCTCTCTCTCTCTCTCTCTCTCTCTCTCTCTCTCTCTCTCGTATTTCGATTAGTTCTCTTCCTTCCTCTTCTTTCCTCTTTCTCCTCTTTTTTCCTTTCCTCACTTATCCATTCACTCTAAGAGGTGAAATAGAACGCACAAATTGGACTCAAGTAAACAAAACATGATAAATAAATAAAAAAAAAAACACTACACATATTTACGAACTGGAATGCTGAAAACTAGGAAAAAAACAACAACAGAAAACAGAAAACAAAGAAAAAACAAACGTAATTCACTTATGGATCAGAAAAATAAAATAAAATAAAGCAATGCACGTAATTTACACACACACACACACACACACACACACACACACACACACACACACACAAAGGACCATAAAGCAGCACACACTCCCCGCCTCACTGGCAGAACCACGACCAGCCGCCCGTCAGACAAACTGCACAAAATTAATTACAGTAAATCGTGGTCTGCTTATCGTTAGTCTTAAACACCCGCGCGCGAACTGACGATCCCTGTGATTACCTGCAATGAGAGGACGCGCCTTCAATCCACTTGCGTGAGTCCACCTCCCCACCCCCAGCCCCCCCGCCCCCGCCTCCCACTCGCCCCCCGTCACCTCCTCACCTCAATCCACCCTCTTTATCCAGTTCTCACCTCTTGTTTCGGGTTAATCACTGGTAGCAAGGTTTTTTATTGCATGAAACTCGTACTCTCTCTCTCTCTCTCTCTCTCTCTCTCTCTCTCTCTCTCTCTCTCTCTCTCTCTCTCTCTCTCTCTCTTTAATTTCGAGGTTCTCAGCCTATTAAATCACGACTTTCACGGACGGATTAAAGAAGGGTCAGGTACTGCTCTCTCTCTCTCTCTCTCTCTCTCTCTCTCTCTCTCTCTCTCTCTCTCTCTCTCTCTCTCTCTCTCTCTCTCTCTCTCTAAAACTGTGTGTATGTGGAAACACGAACAAACGCGGCGTATCCAAGTACCGTACGTGAGTGTGATTGGGAGTGTGAGGGGAAGTGAGTGCGGCGGGTCAATTAGATTTGGTCCGCTGAGGGCGTGACTCTTTTCTTTTTTTTCCCTGTCACTGCATCGCTGGGTTATACTGTACACTTGATTTTTGCACCCCATGTTATATCAGGAAAAAATAGACGGTGGTGTTCTGAAAAGTTCCTCACAAATGGTAAAGAAGTACGAGAAGTGTCTGTAATCGTAGTCTCTCTCTCTCTCTCTCTCTCTCTCTCTCTCTCTCTCTCTCTCTCTCTCTCTCTCTCTCTCTCTCTCTCTCTCTCTCTCTCTCTCTCACACACACACCTCCTTCTTTCTCTCCTGGTAACTAATTGAGACGATCACCCAGGTAAGCAAACCGCCCTCCCTCTCCTCCCCCTCCCCCTCCAGCACCCTGAGACACGGAAGTACAGGTAATGTTTAATTAGCAAATCTTTTTCCAGAATTCAGTAATCTGTTTAAACATTTTTCCCCCAAGAAGCGCGTTGAACAAACTCCTTCATCAACTTGCTGTCATTGTTCAGTGTACCTGTTTTTGTTCGCCTTTGCTACTTCACACTTTTATTACATTTCTGCATTTACCTTTTTAACTTGCATTTTTCTATCCTCTTCAGTTCTCAGAGAAATGTCTATTTTTACGACTATATATTCGTACATTTTTATTTATTTTTTTTATTTATTTTTTTTTATCTGTCGACTCTATCTCATCAGTGAGGCAACAAGATTCCGCACCAGTGACTCTTTCATCACGTAGTTAGTGTCCAAAAGCTTCCGGCAGATCCGGGAAGCACCACTGAACTGCAATACAATCCCTCCTCCACCAGACAGAAGCAGGCAGCCTCCACACACCACCTCGCTCCTCACTGCTCACCCACCAACACTCACATCCCTTCCTTGAGGTTCCGTAAGTCTCGATGCTCCGTTGCAGATCTTTCTTTCCTAATCATACGTTTCCATAAAAAAAATAAAAAATAAATAAAGAAAGAAATAAATAAAGAAAGAAAGAAAGAAAGAAGGAAAAGGAAAAAAATTACTATATCGTATCTACTAATCCTCAAAAATGTTCTCTATTGCAACCATTAATTTTCCTATACCCTCTCCATTATTTAGACTTAGCTGCATTTTTTATTACTTTTCCATATTTTCCCATAAATTATACCCTATTCATCATCTCTAAAACACTTCCTCTTCCACTGATCACTTTCCCATTATTCTCTCCCCCAGATCTTACGTCCTGTTTTTATATCTTCTCCCTCAATTACAATCACTTCCAGATCTTTTTTTTTCATTAATTCTCCATACTCTCCCATAAACTTTATCCTATTCATCACTTCTAATAACGTCCTCTTCTACTGACAATTTTCCCAGTATTTCCTCCCTCAGTGGCGCTCACTCACCCGTTAATAGAAGTCTGCGTCATAAAGAGGCCGAGGAAAGCCTTGGCGATGCTGTGCCACACCTGCGTCACCAGCCACTCGGACTGTTCGAAGCAGTTGTTGAGAAATTGGTGCGTGTCCTCGTCCATGAAGAGAGGCAGGAACTTGCTCCTCACCTCGTCAGTCAAAGCCAGCTCGTCCACCTCGTACATCTGGGAAAAGATAATGGGTTGATGTAATTAAGATATGGAACCACTGACAAGACTAAAAAGCTGTGTATAGAATGTTTTAGAGCATCTACGAGAGGAAAATGGAAAACAAAGAGTAGGTTATCAAGCCTAGCCAATATTATGCTCTGAGGTGCCTGTAAAAAAAAATGAATAAATAAATGCTTTAGTTTGCGATTAAGAAAACGTATTAAATAGCATTGAAAGGGTTAACATATCACTCCTAAGCAACGAGGTCATGTGGGGCTGGAAGGGAAGGTGTATGGTGTGGTGGTTTGTGGTAGTGGCAGTTGTTTTAGTGGTAACGGGAGCAGTATTTTTCTTTTTTCTTTTTTTATGTAAGAGGGACACTGGTCTAAGGGAACAAAAGAAAGAAAATAAAAAATAAAAAAAGGCCACTGATTGTGCCAGTCCCCAAAAGAGAAAACTATAAGCATTATCCAAAATTGCAGGATGGACGCCTTGAAGCAGTAATGGTGGTGATAAAAGCATTTATTTCTTAAGACAGACGCATTAAAGGTTACTGAAGGGTTGAAAGGGAAGGATCAGTACTTCGTTCATAATATATCGACAGAATGAGACAAATGTACGGAATTAGATGTGCAAGAAGATAAATGATGAAGTACTATTGCTTCATCGTGCATTTCTCTACACAACTGACTCAATTCATTGTATGTGACGTGTATACCTTTTTATTACGGTTTATCCTTCATTGCTACGGCACCAGCCAGCACAGTACTCTAAGGCAGGTCAGGTGTGAGGGATGAAAAAATAAAAAAATAAAATAAAAAGGATAAAGAAAGTAAATTGTAAAAAAAAAAATGTTGTGAAATGTAAAGAAGAGAAGTGACGTGTATCCAGTTACTGTATGACCGAGAAAATGAACTTAAGTGTCTCTCTCTCTCTCTCTCTCTCTCTCTCTCTCTCTCTCTCTCTCTCTCTCTCTCTCTCTCTCTCTCTCTCTCTCTCTCTCTCTTGCTTCCTTTCACGTCGCAGTGTGCCGTCAATGGAACTAATGATTTCATCCCACCCAAGAGAAGGGACAGTGGCAGTGTACATGGGAACAGCTGACTCCTGGCCTTCCCACCACTGTCACCCACCTCGCCACCACAACACCACCACCACCAGCACATCTACGTCAACATCAAACTCGTATACACCACATACCCAATCCAAATAGACATTAAAGGAAATATATTACTGTTGTTAATTTACGGACATACGATACCAACACCACATCACTACATCACCACCACTACCAAACCGTGTGTCACTGCAGCTATCACATCTACTTGAACCATGACTACAGCTATACCATTCCAGTATCCCAGGTTATCACTGCAGCATTACTGTATCTTCTACTTCTGCTATAAGAATTAACTTGGTATCGTAAGCACTAATGCAGAGTCGCTAGTAAACAAATTATATCAAACTAACGTATTTTTATTAATGTGGCCTTTAATTTCTTTCTCCAACCACAATTAGACGAACTACCATTGCATCTACTATGACTACCAACACTGCTAGTATTTCCATCAGTACTATGTTCATCGCAACAAAAACAAATAGTATCATTGTTACCAGTAATATTTCAGATAAACGTTTACTTTTACAACAAACAACAAATGAGACAAAAGAGCACATTTTACTACCACAATTAGTACTCGTGCAATAAACATTTACTGAGCCACACACAACCACTATCACCACCATCTGTGACACGGGAATACCTCTTCGCCTCCTCCTCCTCCTCTTCCTCCTCCACCCCAGGGCCACCAAGCTGTTACCATTCCTGGGCCGGTAAGCATTCCTGAGTCTAACATGCGTGAAAATCCTTCCATTCGCTGAAGGTTCATTTGCAACATTTATGATCCTTCTACTTGCTCCACACAACCTCCTCCCTCACTCTCTCAAAGGACCCTGCCCTCTTTACTCATTCCATAATGGACGTACCCCCTCATCACCTCCTCCCTGACCTCTCTCTCTCACTCACTGCTCACTCCTCATCCACTAAAGACCCCCCTTTATTCCTCATTGTCCCCCCTTTTCCTCTCTCACATCCCGCCACATCACACCAGTCACTTCACCCGCCTTCATCACCAGTAAACCGTCCCCCTACTAGTCCCATTCCTCTCCCCCTTCCTTCCCCCCAGTGCGTCATCCCCTCCTGACCCTGACGCCACCCTTTGCAGAACCTGTTGCAATGGTCACCGGTTTTTTTGTGTGGAGAGGGGAGACTGAGCAAACCCCGTCAAAAGGCGCTCAAACAAAACGGCGGGTCGACGCTCGGCTTTTCACGGAGGAAGACGCGTCGCTGCTCGTCCCGTCGAGTTCGTGGTGCTCATGGCAGGGGTGCCTTTGTGTTGTGCGGCGGGGCGGTGCAAGGCGCAACACACAGGAAGGTAGGTGGGTAGGTAGGGAGGTGGGTAGGTATGACTTGCTGTGCTTTGTTGCGTCTGTGTTGCGTCTCTCACGGTTCGCTTCCTTTGCAGTCCCGGGAAAGTGAATGGCTGGTTGGTCGTGTTGATGAAGCGGTCTACAGTGTTATGGTTGTGTTGCGGTGTGTTGCGTAACGTCATCTTCAATCAGCAGCGTTATTACTGTATGATTATTGTAGTTTTGAGCTTTTCCCTTCGTTCCTCTTTCCTGTTTTCTCACTATTTTCATGTTTAAGAGAGTCTTTACTATGCAATTTGGTCGTTACCTTTGTACGTTTTCTTGTTTTCTTTTTTTTTTTCTGCATTTCAGTTTCTCTGTATTCCTGATTCTCTATATCGTTTTTTTTTCCTCTTTCAATTTAACTTTTTTTTGTCTACATCCCAGTATCTATATTGCCCCTTATCTTATTTTCCTGTCCTTTCCTCAATTTCTTTCACTTTCTAAATTGCCTTTCTGTTTCTCCATACCTCAGTTTCTCTCTTCTTCGTTTCTCTTCTTTTCAGGTTTTCTTACTTTCCTTTTTTGCCCATAATTACCTCCGGATTTGTCTATATTACTATTCCCATGACAACCTTCCTTTATATTCCCTACTTTCTCATTTCTCCCAAGGGCAAAACAAGACCGTATTGTTGCTACGTCAAAAACACCCAACCATTTTTTTCTTCAGCTTGTCTCTATACCTGTTTCCTTCTCGCTTCTATTCTGCATGACTGCTACTTCTTTTCATGCCTCCTGTGTCTGATTCCCCGTCGCCGCTGCATGGTTCCGTACACTCCTCGCCGTGGGAATGTGGCGGGAACTCATAGGATCTGCAGCTGATAGGACTCTCACGTATGTCCTTCGGGTTCCTTTTCCACCCTTCTGCTTCTGCATCCATCCTCCCTCCTTGCTCTAAATCCTTCTTTCCTATACACCTCTCTCTCTCTCTCTCTCTCTCTCTCTCTCTCTCTCTCTCTCTCTCTCTCTCTCTCTCTCTCTCTCTCTCTCTCTCTCTCAGCCGGATAACTCACTGCATCTCTCATACGATTTGGCAAGAGGAAGAGAGGCGGAGAAGAGGAGAGGGAGAGAATAGAGGGAGGGGGGACTCTTGCAAAACCATATGTCAAGAAGGGGAAAAAATACAGGGGCCGGTTTGGGATGTAATAAGTAACATTCATTTTTATTTATTGCTATTTTCCTTTTATCTATTGTTGGTGTCTTTTCTGTCCGGGTTCTTTTTTTTTTTTTTCTACTGATGCTTTGCGTGGCCTCCTTCCTTCCCTCCCTCGCCATCTTCCCTTGCTGTCTTCTTCATTAATTATTGTTGTGGATGGGTTGTTAATTTGTGATATTTGCCTTTTCGTTCGTTCATGCCAGTTAATCTCGTTCCCATGCTCCTCGATAAACCTTTTCATTTATCTTGCTGTATATCATATTTATCTTCTTTTTTTTTCCTATGCCTGATCTTTACAATTTGCATCCTGCCTTTGAAAAAAATAAATATTTGCACCTGGTTCATCATTTGTTGTAGCCGCTGTTTTGCTGTGTTTGCTTTTGTTACTGTTACTTCTAGTGCTGCTGGTGCTGCTGTTGTTATTATTATTATTATTATTTTTATTATTATTATTATTATTATTATTATTATTATTATTACTATTATCATTACTACTACTACTACTACTACTACTACTACTACTACTACTACTACTACTACTGCTACTGCTGCTGCTGCTACTACTACTACTACTACTACAAATGATAATAATAGCAATAGCAATAATAATAATAACAATAATAATCGTAAAAAAAATAATGATAACAACAACAATAATAATAACAACAAAATTATCACCAAACTCACCATCATCATCACCGCAACTACCAAACCAACACGTCACTTTCACACACCGCAACGGACCACCTTAACTATTTACCATTATCATAATTACCACAAATCCATCAAGTTCATACCGCTTTTAGCACTTCCCCTCACTCCCCTCTCTTTTCCCCTCGCGACCCTTCACCCGGCACCCCTTGTCTCTACCCCTTTCTGCCCTTGCAACAACAACAGCAGCAAAAAAAGACCCATGCCTGCCCTCTCCCCCCACCACTGGCCACCCATTGTGGATTTTGTTGCAAGTTCAATAAGCATCAAATTCTCGTCTCAATAACCCATTTTATTAAGCCAGTCCCCGTGAAATCGCCCCTTCCCTTATCCATCTTGCGCCGTTGCCGGAGGAGGAAAAACCAGCCTTATTTCTCCAAGTCACAGGGGCGATAATTGAAGGCTGACTAGGGGGCAAAATTTCCCATTGGATTTCCCTGCTATCTGTCCATTGTCAACGCGGCTGCAACACGCCCATCGGGACCTCTTAGAAAGTAATGGGAAAAAATGCTAAATGCTTAATTGTAGTGAGGCAGGGAGGGAGGGTAAGAGAGAGAGGGTAAGAGGGAGGGTAAGAGGGAGGGTAAGAGGGCAGGACGAGAGGGAAACAGGGAGGGATGGGGGAAGGGAGTGCACGATTCCTCGAGGTATATTTCCCAAGACGGCGAGCCCATCCAAGGAAGCTTCTCTAAATAGGACAATTACCACTAATATTACACCCGTCAGAGCCTTGGCTGAGGGGGACACAATTGTTTTTATCGCTATTATTACTCGCTTGGGCCCGCGGGGTGGAGGAGGGAGGAGGGAGCCGAGAGGGGCGAGGCGGCTTGTGCTCCGAGTAATACGTGAGAGTGCTAACGAGGGGCGGGGCTTGAGTCGTGTGTGTGTGTGTGTGTGTGTGTGTGTGTGTGTGTGTGTGTGTGTGTGTGTGTGTGTGTGTGTGTGTGTGTGTGTGTGTGTGTGTGTGTGTGTGTGTTTTGTGGAGATTAAGACGAAATTGATCATTGCCGTGCAGGAGTGACGGAGAAAATGCGTGCGTGGGATAGGGAGGTACAAACTGCTTCTTTTCTTAACACTTAAAAGAGTCAGCCACTTCTATTACCAGCCTATTACTGCTACGACTATCCCAGCACAATTACGACAGCATCCAATCCTCCTCTTTCGCCTCCAACTCCCACACGCATCTCCAGTCCAGCGCACAACCTCATCCCACTAAACAAGACAAAACAAAAGAAAGACAGAAACGATTTAACCTTTCCTTATAAAGACCCAGGCGCCGTGCAAACCCGCGCCACCCAAAAGGTTTAACCAGTGCTGCAGAAACAATTCCAAAGTTCTGTACTAGATTTCCACTTCCATTTTAGATTCGGGGCTTCATTCCCAGGGATGTGGTTTGGTGCCCGAGGCCAGACTAAGGGGAGGGAGAGGAAAGGGGACCAGAACAGGAGGGAGGGAAAGGAAAACATTACCTCCCTCCCTCCTTCCTTGCCATCTCGCTCCTTCCCTACGCCCTCCCACCACCGTGGATTAGGAAATTAATTTGAAGTTTTCGACCTGGGACTAATAAAACGCTGGCCTTAGGTTATTGCAAACACGAGGACCGAAGTTGTTCGAGTGTAGCTTGATACTGGAGGCGCTTGGTGGAAAGACGGCGAAGGAGAGAGGCAGGGAAAGAGAGGCGGGAGATACGGAGGAGCCCAGAGGTAAGAAAGGGGTACTGATAGGGAAAAGAGAGAGGGAGAGGACGGAGGAGAATGAACAAAAGGGAAGAGGTGGTGGTGATAAAGAGAGCAGATGGATAGGGATTGGACAGAGGGCAGGGAGAGAGAAAGGAAAGCGGGCACAAGGAGAACGGTTTGGTGCTAAGGAGAAAGAGATTGCGAGGGATAAGAGTGATAAAAGGAAGGATGAAGAGAATGAAACCAAGGGAACTGATAAAGAAAAGGAGAAAGGAGGAGAGACACTAGAAAAGGAGGAGGAATACAAAGTTAGAATGAAGACGGTGAAGGAAACTGACGAGAGAAAGGAAATTAAAAAGGAAACTAGGCGAGATATGGAATAGTTACTAATAACGATAAAAAAAAAATAATAATAGATGCCACAATGACAAAAGGAAATCGACATTGTCCATAACAAAAGACGTATACTAAAGATAGACAATAACATGAACAATAACGATAATACTAAAAGGAAAAAAAAAATCACCTTAAGCACACACACACACACACACACACACACACACACACACACACACACACACACACACACACACACACACGTGAACATATAGACATTAAAACATAACAAAACACGTGTAGCTCAGAGCCTGTACTACACCACAACAAGACAAATACAAGATAAGCACACACACAAAACACAACACAACACAACACAAACACACACACACGAAACAAAACACGCACAATACAAACACATGTAAAATCCGTAAGAGGCACAAGTAGCTCTGATTGGCTAATAAGGAGGTCTGTATGGAGATAGCGAATGCTGGCACGACCATAAGAGTGCCATTAGAGTGCCACAGTGGACTGGACTCGCCTCTATGTCCCCGCTTGGCACTGGCACCATTCACTTGGCCACTAACTGATATTAAATAGTCTTAGAATGCCACGACCTCAGCCACACGCGTCACAACCACCATAAACACCACAATTTCACTGCATCACTACCGCCTCAATAAAACACCACGATAACAAAAACAACTAATAAAACAGCTTAAAAAATGGAGCTTTATTGAACGTGCAATTAGAATATGACCCTTAATTCAACCATCCAGCGACTCTAGGCACCCGAGGGTAATTGAGTTTGCAACCCCAGCTTTTGTTGCAAAGAGGGGAGTGTCCTTGTGGCGAAGGGGTGAGGGGGTGAGGGGGTGAGGGGAGACGCCTGCTGACGCTCGATTATGTCCTCATGATTTAGTGGGAGGAGAGGGGAAACGTGAGTGATGAGGAAGCCACCGATGAGTGAGTGAGCTGTGCAGATGAGAACAGGGAGCGAGGATGAGGACGAGGGAATGAAAGGAGAGGATAAGGACGAGGGCACAAGAGGGATGAGGATGGTAATGCTTGAAGGAGGAATAAAAGCATGTAGAGACGAGAGGGATAGAAACGGAGAAGGGAAAGGTGGAGAAGGAAGGAGGAAAAAGGCTATGTGTAAAAGAGGAACAAAGAGGATAGAGAGAATGGGATACAAAGGAAAGAGGAAGAGGAAGAGGAGACGAGACAATGGACCAGAAAAATGGTTCAAGTAAATGAGAAAGGAAAATTTGTCAACGTAAATAAGAAACGTGGCAAAAAAAAAAAAAAAAAAAAAGAGAAATATGAAAACTAAATAAAAGAAAATGTAAATGACAAACTCACCAGGAAGTAAAATTAGGAAAAGATACAAACAGAGAGAGAGAGAGAAAACAAACAGAGCGAAAATAAAGGAATTAAAGGCGACCACAAACACAAACATAAACACACCATAAAAAAGTTCTTTATGAGGGAAACAAAGGTTGGGGATAAGAGGGAGAGGTGACAAAATAGAGGGTGGTGGTGGACAGAAGGACAAAGAGGCGTGGAGGGGAGTATGGGGGAGGCATGATGGGTGAGGGTGTAAAGGGGTGATCCGTGTCATAATTCCGTTATTAGAGAGCATAGAGGGAATGTAATGCAAGAGACCTTTGTAATTACTAGCCTTCTGTAGGAGTGAGGGAAATTAAAAAAAAAGTATTGAAAGAGTAAAAAAATCAAAAGAAGTCAACAGGAAGGAAAGTCATAATAAGATGAAACAGACAAGGGGGAAAAAAAAATAAAAGTTGAAGCAAAGTGGGTAGAAAGGAAAGTCATGATTACGAGAGAAAGAACTGAAGAAAAACATAAATGGAGGAACAGGAAACACAGGAGGAGAAAGGAAACAGGATGATGAGGAGACAGGACGAGAAAGGAAACAGGAAAAGAGAAGGAAGGAATTACTGAACAAAATACGACGAACCAGTGTTTTAATGAAGAGGAAAACAAAAAAGTATACACACAAAACATAAACAAACAAACTAGCCAGAGGAAAGTCAACAAAAACAAGCAAAACAAACAACGATAACAAGATAAAAAAATATAAAAAACATAACGAGAACAAAAATTTCATAACCACCTCCCAAGAAAAATAAAAAAAAAACGAAATGAAGATAAGTAAGGAAGAAAATAATACAGGGTGACACAGAACATTAGGGAGATAATTCCCCGTCATTAAAAGAGATTGCACAGGGGGAGAAAATTAAATATGAACCAACATAGAACCCTGACCACTGTTATTGAGAGAGAGAGAGAGAGAGAGAGAGAGAGAGAGAGAGAGAGAGAGAGAGAGAGAGAGAGAGAGAGAGAGAGAGAGAGAGAGAGAGAGAGAGAGAGAGAGAGAAAGTGCGGTGCCTGACCCTCGTTAATCTCACCATGAAGAACATTATTATGGAAAATTAATGAGCCTTTGTTTGGCAGGTGAGCAAACTCGTCCACATCACCTGAGAAACACGCCACGCCACACTTTGACACCCTTGACGACACACACACACACACACACACACACACACACACACACACACACACACACACACACACACACACACACACACACACACACACACACACACACACACAGACACACATAAAAAGAGACAGAAGAGGGTGTGTATGTGCGCGCCATGAGTCTAAATAAACGAAAAACAGATAGGGAGGTGCAGGAAAGTCTTTGTGTAGGTGTGAGCGCCGTGTGTGACTGTGTTGAGCGGGGATTTATCGAGTAAAGTCACACCAGAGAGCGAGTTAATAAGTCATTTGTCAACACCGCCGCTGGACGCAAGGGTCACACACAGGACAGGCGACAAAGGGGTAGGGAAGATATACGGGGAGAAAAGTAGTGGTGGTGAAGGACGTGAATGACATGAAAAGGATGGAATGACGTGAAATATGATAGAGTTGATATACCGCAAAAAAAAAAAAAAAAAAAAATTGGAAGGAAATATAACAAACACATTCAAATTTGCCGGGAAATAAAAAAAAACAATGATGATGGAAAAGAAAAAAAAAAGTGGAATAAAATTAAACATCAAATACTTGTGGAAAGAAAAAAATGTACGTTAAAATAAAGAAAATAAAAGAAACTCACTCAAATAAACAAAACTTTAGAAAAACAATAAGACAGAACAAGAGACAGCATTAAACTGACATGAACATAATGAAAATAATAAGACAGACACTCGCAAACGCATCTTATTAACTTAGCAGCATCTTTATTAAGTCATGTTTTTATAAGGCCGCATTAAAGAATAAGCCCTGAGTGTCGCGGTAATAAGGGCTGCAGTAATAAAACGCCACGTCGAGCCGCAGACAGACTGAGAGGCATCAATACTCCCGGACCTGCAATCGATTACAAATTGGACACAGTAAGTCGAAGATTGATGAAAAATGACCCCGAATACTAGGTAATAAAACTTTTAATATTACTCAGCCTTATATTACGTTAATGCGAGTAGTGGTAATGGTGGTGATTATGTCCTCGAATTACATGAGGTTACTATCTAAATATTTGAGTCCGCCATTACTTGTGAAAGATCCAAAGGCCTTGTGTACGTATTATTTCCTTCTGTCCATCAAGATTACGTGTACAATATACGTATGTGTGTAAGTACTTATTTATTTACTCATTTACTTTATTTTTTCTAAGGGGCTCTAGAGAAGGGTTACAAAAAGGCAGAATAAAAATGCCCACTGAGAGTGCTGGTCTGTAAAGGATAGAGCCAAAATTCCAAAATTAGAAAAGTGTCTTCAAATAAATAAATGAGAGAGAGAGAGAGAGAGAGAGAGAGAGAGAGAGAGAGAGAGAGAGAGAGAGAGAGAGAGAGAGAGAGAGAGAGAGAGAGAGAGAGAGAGAGAGAGAGAGAGAGAGAGAGAGAGAGAGAGAGAGAGAGGGGAGGAGGCGGGGGGAGGCGGAGGGGAGGGGGGCGTATGCGGGAGCAGTGTCAAGATATATGGACACATTTTAATGCAAAACGCACACGCACACATGCACGTGCCCGCACCACCATACACACACACACACACACACACACACACACACACACACACACACACACACACACACACACACACACACACACACACACACACACACACACACACACACACACACACACACAAAGAGAGAGGAGTAACAAGCTGTGTGCAGTGGCGTCAACACACATTATCTAATAGACACAAGCATGCCACTCATCACTCCCTAACACACTCAACTGAGAAGCAACACTCGGCCCACGCAACACACGCGCCGCCGACACACTCCGCACGCAACCTCCTCCCGCCGCAGACTTAAGCATCCTACATTTGCCACATGTCACGCGAGCCACGCAGAGCAGGCCACCCTCACTCCAAACTACTCCCAAACCTCAAAGCAAGCCGCGACTAATGAAGGGGAGATAGGGAAGGAAGGAAGGAAGGAAGGGCGGAAGGGAGGAGGGAAGGCAGAAAAGAAGAGGACTCGTGTCAAGGGTCTCGGAGTGAATACAATTTTACAGAAGCAAACAAAAACACAGTGTGGTTTATGAGTAATGGACGTAACTGTACTGACGTCACCGCTTGCATCATACTCTCCTTGTCAGTGTGTGTGTGTGTGTGTGTGTGTGTGTGTGTGTGTGTGTGTGTGTGTGTGTGTGTGTGTGTGTGTGTGTATTCTCGTCCTGCAAAGCTAGCCATAAAAAGTAAATAAATAATTGTCTTTGCCATTGTCTCTCCTTTGTAGATAAATTTTATGATGAGCTCAGAGATGATGATGATGATGATGATGATGATGATGATGATGATGTTGACACAATGATAATGATAATAGCAATGATGATGATGACAACAACAACAACAACAACAACAACAACAACAACATCAACAAAAACAACAACCACCACCACCAACAACAAGAACAACAACAATCTGTATTCGCCTCATAATCTTTACAAGCCTGCTGGCATTATGCACTTATGCATCACTGGGACCACTAATGCATTGAAATCTAAACGACACATCGAATGTAAGTGATAATATTATTCAGTTACAGTTTTTTTTACCTTAACAACATAATACAACAAACACGGAAGACACTGAACAGTAAGTAAATAAATACATGAACAGCACGAAATATGAATGAAATAGTAATGTTTAAAATCAAAATCTTAAACCAAAATGAGAGTCAATAAAAGGCAGATCTAATTCCCCTCACACTGGCGTCAATGAATATGTAAACACTGCACAACCACATCACACACCAGTTGCATCTCCTCTCGACTCCCTCCCCTCCCCCCGCGTGACAACAAACAGACCCCTCGAAGAGCCACTTAAAACCGCATCACCAGGCACCTCCCCTCGTGCAACGCCACTGAGGGGAAACACTGCACTCCCTCTGCAACCAGCGAGGGGTCGGAAGTGCGATGATGCTGCCCTTTGCAACGATTAGCTGGATGAGGGGAAGCTTGATCACTCGTTAACCGGCCGCCCATCACAACACGGAGGGGAGAGCCTAACCAGGGGAGAGAAGATCAAACCCGCTGTCATCACACTTGCAACAATGTGCTCTCGTTGCAAAGGGGAAAGGGCGAGGGGAGATTTTTTCGTTTTTTTCTGAGGGGATTAAAAGGGAGGGATGTGACGGCGGCCAGGGAGGCTTGCAACATTGCCCGCAGAGGGGAAAATGTGTTTACAGATTCATTAAACTACTTCCTCCCCTCTTCCCCTCGTCGTACAGTGATTTAATTTGCATAAACGCTATTAATCGTTGCAGAGGGAAGATTTCAACACCCTTTATCCCCTTGCAATGGTGAGGGGAGTGTCAGGGAGGAGGGAGTGATGGGTCTATTGAGGGGAAGAGAGGACTTAATGACAGGCTGACTGAGGGTTTGGCAATGACTTGTTGATCGCTGTCATCGCTCAGGGAAAGTAATGAGGAAGAATAAGCGTGACGAACAGGATGAAAAGGCAATGAAGTGACGTTTCTTTGTATCACTTTTGCTTCACTCTTTTGGTCATGCATCAATTTGAATACGTGAAAAAAAAAAAAATGGAGTTATGTTAATTTATCATTTGTTAAGTACTACAGCGTAGGTAATGATGAACACGCGCGCGCGCGCACACGCACGCACGCACGCACGCACGCACGCACGCACGCACGCACGCACGCACGCACGCACGCACACACACACACACACACACACACACACACACACACACACACACACACACACACACACACACACACACATTCATACAAAAAAAATAAATAAAAACTTACAACCAACTACGAAAATAATAAATTAAAACTCAACCCTGAGATTCATTAATAAAACTAAAATACGTAGAGAGAGAGAGAGAGAGAGAGAGAGAGAGAGAGAGAGAGAGAGAGAGAGAGAGAGAGAGAGAGAGAGAGAGAGAGAGAGAGAGAGAGAGACCTTTGAATATAATTAAAACCAAAACATCGCCTTTCATCGCATCCAATAAGTTTAGATTCCAAGAAGGGGGACGAGCGAGCCTGACAAACGTGCCAAGTCCTTTTAATTACAGGTCAATTGGTCACTCCCCTCACGCTCCCCTCGCTTACTCCCCTTCCTTAATTAAACAAGGAAGCGGCCATTCTACACCGCTAAAGAACTTCACCCTTCCCTCCCTTCACCCTCCAAAGCCTTGCAACGATCACCCATTATGCTGTCAATCCTTTCTCTAATTTCCTTTTTTTTCTATCCCTCTCTCTCTCTCCCTCTCTCTGACCCTCCCTCGTGTTTCCCTCTTCATCTCCATCCCCCTAGCGGTCCCTACAAGCCGTGAATCCCCTGTATAAACCAATTAAAGGGATGTTGCAGACCGTCACCCTTGCAACAATATGCTCTGCCGCTCCCTCTTCAGCCCTCCCTGCTTCCCTCCCTTCATCTCTCTTATATTTATCCCTTCCTTCTCTCCCTTCGTACATTGCTTACTTAGGCTGCTAAATGAGAGAGAGAGAGAGAGAGAGAGAGAGAGAGAGAGAGAGAGAGAGAGAGAGAGAGAGAGAGAGAGAGAGAGAGAGAGAGAGAGAGAGAGAGAGAGAGAGAGAGAGAGAGAGAGAGAGAGAGAGAGAGAGAGAGAGAGAGAGACCACGTCAAGCCTCACCTGTAATTAACCAAACAAGTGATCAACCCACAGGCTACACACCTGAATTAACCTCACCTTTCGTCAGTGGTGCCAATTAACCATTTCCTTGATACGAAGCCAAGGGGAAAATAAGACTTCCACCAGACTCTTTTTTTCCCCCTCTCAGACAGAAGCGAGATGCGAGAGATGAGAACGAGGAGAGGAAAGATGGGCTGGAGAAGGGATGGTGGGAGAGACCGAGAGAAAGAAAGAGGGAGAGAGGGGGAGAGAGGGTGAGAGGAAGACGGGGAAGGAAAGGGGTAAGCTGACAAGAGGCAAGAAACAACTAAAGTACTTCTGATATAAAACTTCCTTCTAAGCTGTGCAATTTGGCCCCTTGCAGGTAACGATATTAGTGTGGTGTCTATCATTAGTCTCCCTTATTTGGCGACTTCACTTAAGACTGTTGACAGTTTTACAACGCGGCAGGACGGACGACCCAGAGAGCTTGTGTTTACATTATACAGAAATCAGCTGGGCCAGGAATTTAGCCGCGAGGGGGCTGGTGTTGGGGGAAGGGAGATTGAGGAAGTTAGGGAGGTGTGGCGATGCATAGCAGGACAGGTGAGGGAGCAGGAGTGGTGGAGGGGAGGACAAAGGGAGGTAGAAGTAGATAGGGTGGAAGGGAGACGATGGGGAGGTAGAGGAAGATAAGTAAGAGTGGAAGGGAGGGAGCCTGGAGGGAGGTGGAGGGAAATAGGTAGAGTGGAAATGAGGAAGGCCAGGGGGAGGTGAAGGAAGATACCTAGAGTAGAAGGGAGGGAGGACGAAGGAAGGTGGAGGGAGATAGGATGGGTGGAGGGAGACAGGATGGGTGGAAGGGAGGGAGACTGGGAAGTGAAGGGAAATAGGTCGGAAGGAAGGGAGAGAGATTAGCAAGTGGAGGGAGATAGGATGAGTGGAACGAAGGAAGGAATCTGGGAGGAGGTGGAGGAAGATAGTTTAGGTGAATAGGAGGGGCACTGGCGGCATGGAGGAGAGGGAGATAGGGTGGGAGAAAGGGAGACCAGGGGGAGGTGGAAGAAGATAGGTTGGGTGAATGGGATGGGTACTGAAGGAAGGGGGGAGGGCAGGGGAGCTTATACACAGGTGAGATCAGACAGGTAAGCAGGTACGAAGATTCCAACGCCAGGTGAAGCACAGGCAGGCAGGGATGCTCAACTGAGGCAGAAATTTTTATAGGAGTTGCAAGAGAGAATTTATGGTCCACGTGGCGTCCGCTGCTCGGTAACCCCAAGTCAGTGTTCTGGTTGCGAGAAGAGTGTATAATTACTGCAAAACTTTACGTGTATTAGAGGAAATGACTAAGGAATTTCCATCACTCTACGTATATACTTAAAAATCCTCACATGTATGATAATGAAAAAGAATAATAAAAAATAAATAAATAAATAAAACGTAGAATTAAGAGCAAACCACTGAGGGGCATAACTGTAACATAAAAAAAGGTTAACAAGTACCTCAAAGTTCTTAATTTATGCAGGAAGCCGCAGCGAACCGCGAGATTGTGTGGGCATTCTTGTGGGAGCGGCCTGGCTACCAATAATTATAACCCTAAAGTCTCAAGTCTCACCTTCATGCTCTCCTTTCTATCTGTATCTTCTCATCTCCGCAGCGCAGCGCACGGAAAGAGGGACGGACTGGCTAACACGGGAGCAGAGTGGGAGTAGAGGAACGCCAGGCCGAGGTGGGAGCATGATTTCTCTTTTTCTCTCTCTCCCACATCAGGTGAAATTACGGCAATCGTCCCTTATGGGTGATTATAAGGTGGGTAATGATTTAGCCGGGGTAACGCGGCGTAAATATTCATGTCCTCGTCATTATTATTCATCGCGTAGCTTACCACCTCCTCCTGCCGGCAAAAAAAAAAAAGAAAAAAAACAGGGGAGTGAGCGTAAAGGGTAGCAAAAAATATGTTTATAAAAGATTGCATCCTTCACTCACTCACTCACTCTACATAAAAATTTCCGGTTATTCTTGAGGATAAACACTGATTACTTCTGTGTCTGAGAGAGAGAGAGAGAGAGAGAGAGAGAGAGAGAGAGAGAGAGAGAGAGAGAGAGAGAGAGAGAGAGAGAGAGAGAGAGAGAGAGAGAGAGAGAGAGAGAGAGAGAGAGAGAGAGAGAGAGAGAGAGAGAGAGAGAGAGAGAGAGAGAGAGTTATGAATACATGGAAAACAAAACAATTTAGAGAAGAAAATACGAACAAAAACGTCAACAAAAAAAAGACAAAAAAAAAGAGGAAAAAACAGAAGGACGACATAAAAAAAAAAAGAAAATAACACACACAAACAAATAAATAAAACAAAATCAATAAACCACAAATAAATCCAGGAACAAAAAAAAAAAATATAAGCATTCTCAACAAAAATGATCGAAAAAAAAATAAATAAATAAAAAAATAAAAATAAAAAAACATACCTAACCACATCGACCGTACAAACAGCAGCAGCACACACAGGTCCATCCGAGCACAGGTGACACAGGTAAAAGGTAAGCAAGGCAGGGGATGAGGGAGCAATCAGACAGGAACCATCAGCTATAACTCGCATCACACGTTCATTGAGGTGCCACTGGGCCGTCGCGAGGGAGCAGCAGGCAGTGATGAGCAGCATAAAAATGATACTTAATGCAGCGCCCAACCACGCTCCACAACACAGATAACAACGATGCTCTTAAGCTTCACATTCCCCTCGCTAGATGGCTACACTTTTTTTTTCTTTTTTTCTTCTCTCTCTATCTCTCTTTCTTTTCTCCCCACTTCGTACATCGCACAGCCTGACACTTCAACATCTCTATAATTTCCTAATTCGATGGTTTCATATCAGTGTTTTCCTCCTATAAAGCAGCCACGAGCGCCGGATAATCAAGTCTCTTTGGTTTCATTTGCCACAGGTAGATGGCAGGGTGTGTTTAGCCTGGCAGCTCCCGGTTCTTGGTCCGTTCTCAAGCATCATCATCATCATCACCACCACCACTGCAACCACCGCTTATATTTATACAGGAAGACACCACATTCCTGCCCCCCACCTCCACTCCTCATTGCTCTTCCTTACAATCAAACACCCCTGATCTCTAAACACAAGCCTCAATATTTTTTTAATCCTTCCCTCCATTTTAAAAAACCCTTAGAGCTTTTCCTGCCACCATGTTAAGGGTCACAACACACACTTCCTTCTTTCCCTTACTCTTCCTTACCATTAAAAAACCCTTGATCCCTAAACGTACACATTAATATTCTCCTAATACCTTTTTCATTTATCTTTTAAAAACCCTCATAGCTTTTTCTGCCACCAAATTAAGGGACACAGTACATTTTTTTCCTCTTCCCTTACTCTTCCTTACACTCAACCATCCCTTATCCCTTAACGTAGAGTAGAGCCTGAGATCCCTTAATCCCTCCTCCCTTCCTCTAAAATTAATATAACTTTCCCTACTACAAAATACTTCCTTCATCTTCGTCCCTAATGCACTGTATCTTCCTCTTGCCTCTTCCAAGTGTTTATTTTTCCTCCTTAACCCTAATAGCCTTTAATTCCTCTTTCTCCTCTAAAAATCCGTTATACCTTTCTCTGCTTCTAACTACCTCCTGCTTCATCCCTATTACAAAGCAGCTTTCCTTCTCTCTCCTTATACCCATGAGTCTATGTTTATCCTTCCTCCTTGCACGTGTCCAGCCTTGCCCTGAAGAACCCCAAGCTGATCCTCCGTTACAAAGACACCATCAGATTTTCATTCCACGTCGCTCCATCAGTTAGTGGGTCAAAATATATAAACACAGGAGAAAATAGGAATAAATGAATAATAGAACTGCATAGTATAGTACAAAACACGTAAAGGATATTCAGGTTAAGTGAAGGAAACTAAGAATATACAAATGAATAACGACACACACAAAAAAAAAAAAATAAATAACAAGTTAATAAATAAAAATAAACAAAACAAAAAAAATAACTAAAACAAAACTCATTTATCCAGCCAGCCAAAAAAAGTGTCCCTGAATGAAAAAAAAAAAATAACTGATAATTCATTTTCAAAACTCCTTTATTTTTCATTACTTTCATTACGAAACATCTAATTTACTCCTCCCTTATTTCTCACACACCTAATACTTAATAAGGTGTTAATGAGGCCTAGGAGGGGAGAAGAGAGAGAGAGAGAGAGAGAGAGAGAGAGAGAGAGAGAGAGAGAGAGAGAGAGAGAGAGAGAGAGAGAGAGAGAGAGAGAGAGTAGGAACGAGTGGCGGCCAGGAGGAGGCAACCCACAGGACCATTACTCACAGACACAAACATATAATCACCGTATAAGAGAGGAAATCACAAATCATTCCTCATTTTGGAGCGGGATCATTGCAGGGTATGGGAGGTGAGGTGACGTCCACGCGGGAATGGTGTGAAGAAAGGGGGTCTGGGGACTGACGAGGGGACCAGGGAACGGGACGAGGAGGTACTGAGGAGACGGGAGAGAGGTGGAGCAGAGGTTATATCAAAAGAAAATGGAAAAGTGAAGTTAAAAAGATGAAAACTGAAGAATAAGATGAAGGGGACGAGGAAACGAGGAGAAACGAGTGTAACAGAATATTGCAAGGGAATAGAGATGTGAATTTTAAATAGATGAGTACTGAAGAATGAGAAAAAAGTATGGGGATGAGGAAATACTAAGTAGGAGAAAGGAGATAACAGAAAGAGGAGTTAAGAAAATGAGGCCTGAAGAATGAAGAGAATGAAAGCTTGATGATAAATTATAATCTTGTAATAAGATAAATAAATAAAGAGAAGGAAAGTATAAAGATTTAGAAAAATAAGAAGAATAAGGGCTGCACATGATAAGACAAAGAAAAGACAAAGGAGAATAAAGGAAAAGAAGTAAGAATGAAGAGAATGAGGACAAAGGCGACAAGTGACACGGGAGAATAGTTAGAGCAGGAAGGAAACAGAATAAAAGAATGAGAATATGAGCAAAGATGATAAATGACAACCTTGTGGTGGAGGAGGAAGTGAATAATGATGAAAAAGAGGTGGAAGAATGACGAAAAAAAAAAAAAAAATAGGGACACATTAAAAAAATTACCCTTTCTTTTTCGTGTTGTTTGTATGTGTGTCTACCTTCTTCTTCTTCTTCTTCTTCTCTACGTGCAGACCTATGTATTGTATCACTGCATGTGTCTCCTACGTGCGTGACAGAAGTGGCGCAGAAAACCATAAAAGTGTGAGGTTATTTTGATTTCTCTTTGAATCTGATTTCTGGTTAATATTCACGCATGTACGTACGTGCGCCACTCACTCACATTACACACACACACACACACACACACACACACACACACACACAAACACACAAAGACGAGGTACCGAAATCACAATAAGAGAAACATACAGTCACATGCAAAGTTAAAAAGAAAGAAATCTTCAAACGTATAGCGCAAAAAACGAAATAAAACATCACATTAACACACACACACACACACACACACACACACACACACACACACACACACACACACACACACGGAACGAGACACAGAGAGGGCGTGTGACAAAGCAAAAATTTATAAAAGCACACAACTGACGAATCTCTCTCTCCCTCCTCTCTGTCTCTCCCTCCACACACTCTTACTCTCTCTCCCTCTCCCTCCCTCCCTCGGTCTCCTGACGCAGCGCCGCCGATTGGTCGCCGGAATAGCAGGTAACCGCTCGAATAGAAAATTAATTGTGGCGACAAACTCTAATGCTGACCGGTAGGCACGCACCACACCCTCCTCCTCCTCCTCCTCCTCCTCCTCCTCCTCCTCCTCCTCCTCCTCTTCCTCCTCCTTCTCTTCTTCTTCTTCCCCTTCTTTCTCTTTATTCTATTTCCCACATTTATTGTCTCCGTTCACTCTTTCTCTTACTTCCTACTTCCTTCTTCTTTTTTTTTTCTCCTCCTCTTCTGGTTATTGTCTCGTTTGCTTATTTCAACTCTCTCTCTCTCTCTCTCTCTCTCTCTCTCTCTCTCTCTCTCTCTCTCTCTCTCTCTCTCTCTCTCTCTCTCTCTCTCTCTCTCTCTCTCAAGGAAACAAATATGAACAAAAAAAAAATGAAAGTCACACACAATGACCAAGAAAAAAGTTAAAAGAAAAAAAAGAGAAAAGAAAGAGAGAAACACTCCTCCGGTCCCGAGCACATGATGTGATGTATACAATTTTGATAGAGTCGTCTTCTGCACCCCTACCAGTCCCCCCACCACCCCGTCACCGCGACCACAACCACCACCATTACCGCCACCACCACTATCACCGCTACCACCATCACCATCGTCCACCTACAGCTCTTAAATCAGGTTGATTCTTAAAAACAGTTATTCAAGATGAGATATTGGACAGGGTATGACTTGATCTGCCGTGAGTAGCAGCAGTAGTCGTAGTAGCAGAAGTAGTTGGAATAGTGATAAAAGTAGAAGTAGTAGTAGTAGTAGCAGTAGTAGTAGTAAGGGTGGTTTTAGTGATAGTGGTAGATACAATAAGGAGAACAATAACAAAAGTAGTGGTAGTACTAATGAAGTAGTTGTAGTACCAAGGGTGGTTTAAGTGATAGTGGTTGAGACAATAAGGTTTTTTGTTGTAGTTGAGGTTTTTACTTTACTTTGCACAATATCTAAAAGGTTAAGACATGTAATTAAAGAACATTAACTAAGAATAAAACAAAGTACTTCCAAAGCAGTTTCTCGTCTCGTTTCCCAATGTTTAAAATGTCAAAACATTATAAAGTACAGAACACAATCAGAAAATAGTAACGGGAAAAAATAATCTAGGCTATATTGGTATCTGTTCACATAATCATTCCCTCCTCCGAACGATATGGAGGTAAAAACAAATTCAGTGCAGTAGCCGTGCCTTCAACCCTTCCCTTCCCTCTTCTCTCCCTCCTCCGTGACAACTAACCGACCTAACTTAACCTAACCTAACCTAACCTAACCTAACCTAACCTAACCTAACTTAACCTAACCTAACCTAACCGACCTAACTTAACCTAACCCTTCCCTCTTCTAACCTAACCTCCTGACCTAACTTAACCTGACCTAACTTAACCTAACCTAACCTAACCTAACTTAACCTAACCTAACTTAACCTAACCTGACCTAACCTAACCTAACTTAACCTGACCTAACTTAACCAAATTTAACCTAACCTAACCAAACCTAACCTAACTTAACCTGACCTGACCTAACCTAACCTGACCTAACTTAACCTGACCTGACCTAACTAAACCTAACCTAAACGACCTAACCTAACCTAACTGCCAAATTTGAATGTCCATATAACTTATAAATACCCCGCCCACACACACATACACACACACACACACAAATCGTTAAGACTATTGAAAACTGTCCTAGACCAAACACGCAAGTTAAGGTTAGTAAATTAACAAATAAATAAAAGAGAAAAAATATGTCCTACTTTACATGGAAGACGCGAGTTGGTGACTGAAATAAAACGATGGAGAAAAAAAAAAAAACACATTCCTTGCTGTAAAATTGGAGGGAAAGGAAGTTGTTGTTGTTGTTGTTGTTGTTTTCTTATACGGGTGCTTGTTTTCATGGCATCTTTTAGTGGTGGTGGTGGTGGTTGTGGTGGTGGTGGTGGTGGTAGTGACTGTGCATTCCTCTTCTTACTCCTCCTCCGTATTTTTTTCCCTCCATCTCCTCCACCACCACCTTTTCCTACACTTCCTTCTCTTCCTCCTCTTCTTCCCCCCCTTCCCGTCCTACTCTCCCTCTTTCACTCCCTTCCTCCGTCTCGTCCTCCATTCCTTCGTGGTCACTTCTTATATCTGGTTCTCCGTAGTTTCTCTTGATTTTTTTACAAGTTATCTTTTTAGACCCTCTTTTTCTGTTCACCGTTTACGAGGCAATCTTGTGAGCGCAGTTCTTGGCTTCATTCAACCGTGCTGCTCCGCCCTCCTGTGCTTTTTTTTTCCCCTCTGCACATTTCATTATTGTCTTTGAACTTACGAGTCTTAATGCACCATTTTTTGCTCTTTATTCCACGTTCTAATCTTATGAACTGATTAGAAAAAAAATTATATATATAACAGTTATCTATTAGTTTTTTTTTCTTTTTTTTTCTCTCTCTCTCTCTCTCTCTCTCTCTCTCTCTCTCTCTCTCTCTCTCTCTCTCTCTCTCTCTCTCTCTCTCTCTCTCTCTCTCTCTCTCTTATCGAAGTAAACGTATTTCAGTAAACCTCACTTTCTGTTTGTCTGGAAGCATTGTTGAAATAGCAGTTATCTGGATTTTATTTCAATTCTTATAGCGCTCTCTCTCTCTCTCTCTCTCTCTCTCTCTCTCTCTCTCTCTCTCTCTCTCTCTCTCTCTCTCTCTCTCTCTCTCTCTCTCTGTCTCTCTCTCTCTCTCTCTCTGCATTAAAGATCACCATGTAAAAATTAACTTTTCACATACCGTTGAATATTTTTTTACAAAATAACTTAACATATATAAAAAAAAAAAACTGCATTAAAATCACGATCCTTACTGGAGTCTTCCTAACACATTAAAATGAGATGTGTAAATACTGCAATATTAAATGAACGCACAGCCATGAAGCAACACTCAATAGTTTTTAGAGATGCTAACGGGGGTGACTGGTTCCTGATGGTGGTGGTGGTGGTGGTGGTGGTGGTGGTGGTGAAGTTGGAGGTAGTAATTGTGGTCTTTTGAGATGAATGGAAACAAAAGAAGATCGATGACACACACACACACACACACACACACACACACACACACACACACACACACACACACACACACACACATGGGAACATCTCTCAGCCTAAAACAATGCAAACAAAACAGAAAAGCGAGCAGCAATCTCCCACTCCACTGACACGTAGACACTTCAGGTGAGACAATTTGACAGGTGAGTTACCCAGGTGAGTCTGAGGTGCTAATTGACTGAGACGACGACGGTAATTCCCACTGTTATTGTCACGTTATGTAATGCTTGTGATGTCTCTATTTTTAGCGGACTTTTTCATCACCGCCACCACCACCACCACCACCACCACCACCACCACCATCCCCATCATCATCATCGTGACTTGCTTCCTACGACTAATTTTCGTGATTATCGTCGTGCGGGAACGGAACTCTATTGTGTGGCGTTGAGATTTAGAAACACTACTACTTGCTTACGTGTGTCTGTGTGTGTGTGTGTGTGTGTGTGTGTGTGTGTGTGTGTGTGTGTGTGTGTGTGTGTGTGTGTGTGTGTGTGTGTGTTAAGGATCCACCACGACACTCCCTTAGTTTATAGAGACTATGGTGTCATTAAGGTCAGCACTAATGGTCTTCCCTTTCCTCCTCCTCCTCCTCCTCCTCCTCCCTCTCATAATGCCCTCCACGTCACCTTCTTCCTCGTGTCCATCCCTGTCCTCCCCCTTCCTCTTCCCGTCTTGCTTCCCAACACTTTTTTTTTTTCCTGATCACTTTCACTTGTCCCCTTTAGTTTTCTTTTCTTACCTCTCTCTCTCTCTCTCTGCTATACATCTTTCCTAATTATCCATCTTCTTATTAGCTGCACACAACAACACGTCTTAGGATCAAACCATTAGCTAGTTAGTTGACCATTACGGGAAGACAACTAGACGAAGTAACGTGTAGGAAATTTGTTAACATAATATAACCTGTGTATTTTTAACCTTTTTTTTCTTATATATGTGATTTAGTTCATCCTTATTACGTGTTTATGGATCTGTGAGCGGCTACATGACATAAAGAAGAGATAGATACACAGAAGAGAGTAAATAAATTGATATACAAGTGCATAACTTAATAGCCAAAATAACGTATACAAGCAGTAATATCGTAATGGCTAAACGCTTCAATAATTGACAATATTCACCCTTTTAACGCGGAGGATACCTAAAAAATAAATAAATAAACAAATAAATAAATAAATAAATACAATAAAAACGTACTTATATCTCTTCTTTTGTCCCTTCTTCCTTGTTCCTTCCTCCCTAGTCCCCTCAAACCAACTCGCGCGTGGTGTCATTCATCTCCACGTAAACTGGTGGTTCTTTGGGGTGATTTACAGGCAGAGGCAATGACCTCCAGGCAGCCCTCAAGTCCCCAGTCAACTGTGTAAGTGGTGCAAACGGTGCCCGAGGGTGTCCTTACTCACAGTCACGCCTCAAGCTACGAATTCCAGCCTCGCATTACGATTTTTCTCTTTTTTTGTTTTTCTGTCTCTCTCTTTCTCTCTCTCTCTGCAGCACTCGTTTGGTTAAAAAGTCCTATTCCGAAAGTAATTTTCACCCATTTTTCTTCTTTATTGTTGCATCGTTCTGTTTAGGAAGCAACACGTGTACCTGTTTCCTTGCCTGTGATTGAGATTTAAGAGTTTTTAGTGTGTCTGTTTTGTTTCCTCCTCCTCCTCCTCTTCCTCCTCCTATATGTGCAATCAAGTGAAAGAAAGAGAGAGGGAAAAAAGGTATGATTTATCTTATATTTCATACTGATTCAAGTTCAGTTATTTTGTATACCTGCTTCATTTCTTCCTTGTGCACTCAGGTGACCTTCATGCAAGAGGAAAAGGTGTGAGTTACCTCTTTTTCTATGTTTACCTCTTTTTCCTGGCATATGTTTATCTTGTCATATTAAAAGAAGTGTGAGAGCAAGTGAATCTTCAGTAATACGGAAATTAATACAGGCTCATTTCAAG
>NC_087163.1:4812500-4832500 GCF_035594125.1 Scylla paramamosain
ATCAGAGAGGAAAAAGAAAAAAAAAGGCCCACTGAGGTGCCAGTCCCCAGGGTCAGAAACGGTCGTCAAAAATTAGAGGATGAGTGTCTTGAAGCCTCCCTCATGCTAACCTTCCTTCCATGCCTCCTTTCCCGTCTTGGCCCCCTCTATTGCATCTCTCTATATCTCTGCATCTGGTCCTCATTCCTCCCTTATCTCTCTCCTTTTTCGTAATTTACTTCATTCCTCTCTCTCTCGCTTCCCTCACATCCAGTCTCTCACGCCCTCCCTCTCACCTACGTACCTTCACATCTCTCCCTCCCTCCCTCCCTCCCTATTCTTAGCCTTCTCGAATGTAGCATAAGATAAGAAAACTCGCTTCAAGATAATTACATGTTGAGCTATGAAGACACCTGTTTATCCACCACTCTCTTCTACCAAAAGTCACTTAATTGAACATCTTAAACTGTTCCCCGGCAAAATATAAAATGACGTGACTGCAATTAGGAATTCAGATTCGAATAATATATAAAACCAGTAACAAATTATCCAGACAACGAGAAGTTTAGGAGCGAAAAAGAAGAAAAGTGTGTGTGTGTGTGTGTGTGTGTGTGTGTGTGTGTGTGTATAAATACGTCAATAATTTAACGTATTTATGACATCAAATGCGAAATGAATAAATGTCTATTTTTTTCACATTTTAAAGCTGATTTCTAACTGTCTGATTAATAATGACACAACGACACGTGTTATTTTACCTGAATGATATAAGATAACACCACTCGGGTAAAAAAAAAATAAAAAAATAAAAAATAAATAACTAGTATAATAAACAGTTAAATATTTGATACACTCGATCTTCCCCCTCAGCTGTCACCACTGTGTTACGAAATCATAAGAACATTTTACTCACCTTAGATCTAACACATAGCAGTTTAAATCGATATATGATTCCTTTCACTGCAGACACAACACACATACGCACCACCGTCACACACCATCAATATTAAACACAAAATAAACATCATTCTTATATTTTTTCATTATTGTCTTAAACTCCGGCAATGTACTATAAAGAATCACTATACGTACCTTACACACACACACACACACACACACACACACACACACACACACACACACACACACACACACACACACACACACACACACCATCAGTGGACCAATACACAAATTCACAAACCCTTGCATAATACCAAATCAAATGACCTTAAGTAGCTGGAAATTGACCCCAGAGACAGCCAATCACGAGCCTGCACACATACAGTACGGAAGGAGGTGGTGGGGAACGGAGGCCGGGGGAGGTAAGGGGGGACTGTATAATTAAGTATGATTAACCGTTTCTTCGTGTGAAATCCAAATGGTGTACAGTATCCAGTGATTGGCTTGGGGGACACGCAATGTGTGTGTGTGTGTGTGTGTGTGTGTGTGTGTGTGTGTGTGTGTGTGTGTGTGTTTAATTTATATCCCTCCCTCGGCCTTCCATTCCAGTCAGTGCGATCCTTTATTTGCATGCAACCGTAGCCTTTGATCTAATTGTGTCTTTCTCTCCATTGTTTTCTCCCCTCAACGTCCTCCTTGCGGTGCCCTCACTCCCCTCACTCCCCTCTCCCTGCGCCTCTCACCCCTTCTGCTCTCCCTCCCTCATGACAACACACACACACACACACACACACACACACACACACACACACACACACCGTCCACCTGCGTGTCACCATAATTACAGTCTAATTACCCGATAATTACATTGATAATTGCTACATCGAACACGAAACTGGTGAACAGAGTGTAAAGTTTGCGTGCTGGTTCCTTCCCCTCCCCTCCCCTCCACTCCCTCTCTTCTACTCCCTCTCTTCCTCCCTCTCCCTCTCTTCCTTCCTCCCTCTCTCCCTCCCTTTCCCCTTTACCTCGTGGTCCCTCCCTCATTCCTCCCTTATTTTGTACCCGAAACCCATTAATTCCTTCCCTTTAGCCAACACAAGGCGCATAAGTACACAGGAAGCGCTCGCATGCACACGCACACGCAAACACACACACACACACACACACACACACACACACACACACACACACACACACACACACACACACACACACACACACACACACACACACACAGGATACACTACAACAAAATACACGTGTCTAGTGTAATATTACGCAGCGCACACACACACACACACACACACACACACACACACACACACACACACACACACACACACACACACACACACACACACACACACACACACCGACTACACCAAAACATACGATCCCTTTTCTATCCTCCTTAAAAAAAATGAAAAAAAAAATCACACACACACACACACACACACACACACACACACACACACACACACACACACACACACACACACACACACACACACACACACACACGGCGCCGTCCAGAGGTTTCTAATGGAACAATGGAGATTTGGTATTGAATTAAAGTAAGTTACATGGCAGTATTCTACTTCTAATTACACTTTTCCCTTCAGTGTTACCTTGGTGCATGGCCTCAGCGCACGCCACCCGCTCAGCTAGCACGTGGGAATCATGATGGGTGTGGCGTGATAGAGAGGGAGAGAGTACAAGGGAGGGAAGGTGAGTGGGGGAGGAGTGAAGTGTGGGAGAAGGGGTGGGAAGATTGGAAGGAGGAAGAATATGAGGCGAGAAGGGTAAGGAAGGTGTAGTGACGAGGAATGGAAGGGAGAATAAGAGAAAGGTGAGAAGGAAGGGTTAAGAAAGGTGTAGTAGAGAATTAGTGAACAGGAGAATAATGAATAATAAGTAAGAAAGATAAGGAAACGTGTAATAGTAAAATGAATGAAAGGAGAGGAATGAGGGAAGGATGGAAAGGAGGAATCTGAAAAAAAAAGATCATAAAAAACAAATGAAAAAAGGGAATAGTAAAAGGAGGAATAAGAATAAGGAAAGACATACCAAGCGGATGAATGGAAGGAGGAACAGAGCACAGATGGATACACAAAAATATAAAAGGAATGATAACAAGAAGATACAGTAAAAACGATGAACAGAGTAGCACGAGGAACGGAAGAGACAGAATAGAGATGAAAACAACAAGAGGGAAACAACGTGGGCGTGGAGAAGGGCAGGTGTAAGAACTGTACGGGGGTAGAGCTTTATAGTACAGGTGTGAAGTAGTAAGTAACAGCTGGGTGGGATGTACACAGGTAGACTGCAGCGAGGGAATAAGAGGGGTGTTACTCGTACGGGACGGAGGGACTATAGTTGGCTGAGGAGTGAGGGAAGGTAGAGTGGGATGGTGAAAATATGGTTAGGGTGCACTGAGAGAAAAGTTTAGTGAAGTAGGAAGGAAGGGAGGTAATGAATATGCAGAGATGGAAGTGAAAGAGTGTAAGGACGGAATGGTGGAATATGAATAGGTGGATGTGGAGGTGAGGGAGAGTCAGTGGAAGTGGAAAAGGAATGATGGAAGAGAAAACGTGGATATGGAGATAAAAAAAAAACATGTCCTGTTAGTGAAGAAGGAAGAGAAAGGTGGAAGTATGTGGAAATGAGGACAGGAAATAACAAATAAAACATAATGAAAACTGTGGAGTTGAGAAGGAACGAAGTATTGGAAGGGGAATGATGGGAGTGGTGCGGACGTGCGATCGCGTGGGTGCTAGACGCGGAAGGTCAAATAGGGAGAAGTGAGTGGGCGTGTGGGTGGCGAGCAGGGTTGACTAGCTAGATAGATGTGTGGGTGGGCGGTGGAGGGTGGTGGAGTGAGAGAGTGAGATGGAGTGGAGTGGACAAGGTCGCCAGAGTAAGGTGTGGTCCAGAACTCCAATTAACCTGACCGGATATATTTACACTGAAGGACAACGGCCGGACCCCCACCGGACCGCTAGCCTGTGCATTGTTTGTTCAACTGTCCTCCCTTATCTCGCCCTCCCTCGCCCCCCGCCCACCCTTAGCGCTTTCCGGCTGTCCATGATGTTGCCGAGGGATGAGTGACGCAAACAGATAGATAAATAGATAGAGAGACACAGACAGACAACCACTGATAGACAGATCGATAGATAAGCAAATAGGTAGTAGTAGTAGTAGTAGTAGTAGTAGTAGTAGCAGTAGCAATTAAGTACTCGCAGTGATGGTCGTGATGAACGAACTATACGTAATTACAAGTAGCAGGAAACACCTAAATAAATAACAATAGAGCAGATAGAAGGGGAGAGAAAAAAAAAAACGAAAATTCACCTAAACTTGCAAAACCAATCCCAATAAAGACAAACAAGATACAAAACACCACACCCACACCCTTAGACACCTCGTAAACCATGGAACACCTTGGGAAAGCACGGAGGTAAAGCTAGCCAGGCGGGGAGATCGAGAAGGCGAGGACGTGAGGACGAGCACAACGAGGAGAGCCGGAGTTTCAGGTGACAGTACAAGGAGACGTCGACCTCCGTAAATTACATGTCCAACTTGTAATTACCTAGCCAAGCACCTCAGGCCCCGTCAACAGTTTTCCCAAGGGTCGTTTACGTATAATTTTCACCTCACAGACCTATATATTAGTCCTTAGGTACTGCTCCGGGAAAAGGAAACTGAAGGGAAGGAGGAAAGAAGAGTATGTCCCCTCCTCTTCCTCCTCCTCCTACTACTACTACTAACTATTATACCACTACTTTTTTTAAGAGACACTGGCCAAGGACAACAAAAAGAGCGAAAAAAAAGGCCTACAGAGATTGCCAGTCCCAAAGGAGAGATAAAAAATAAATAATCCAGAACAGAAGGATAAGCGTCTTGCAACCTCCCTTTTCTAAGAGTTAAAGTCGTAGGAAGAAGGAAATACAGAAGCAGGCAGGGAGTTCCAGTTTACCTACCCCTCCTCCTCCGCCTCCAGATCCCTCTCACCTTTCCTTCAAGATAAACGGCCCGTGGGAGACGCACAAGGAAGCCAGGAAGCCACTCGAGTGTAAAAACGAGGCAGTGAGTGTGGAGGGAAATTCATAATTGATGTGAGAGTGTATCGTGTATTGTCTAAGTGTATGACAGGTGCAGGTTCTGTCTGGAAGCGGTGGAGGGGAAGAGAGGGGAGGGAAGAGAGAGGGTGTAGGTGGAGTAGGTAGTACACTGGAGCGTTTATTTTTCTTACATGTATATTCTTTGTGTATACGTTCTATAAATGGAGAATATATCAATTTGCTCATGTTGCTATTGTCTTGTGGAATTCTATTGTGGCTCACCGCAAAACACACACACACACACACACACACACACACACACACACACACACACACACACACACACACACACACACACACACACCAAAGATAAGTGCATTCTACGTGATGTGGAGTATGTGCAGTAGTCTGTCCTTGGCGTGTCAAGTGGAAGCTGTGGGTAGGTGGAAGGTGAAGGTGATTACAAAGGTCGACAAACATAAAAGCGACAGAGGAGAGGTGAAGGAAAGACACGAGCGAGGAGAGGAGGAACCCAGACGAAGAGGAGCAGGAAAATGAACAATGCACAGAATGAAGGTTACACGGAGGAAAACAATATTAGCTAGGAGGTTACAAGACAAGTAGAAACGTAGTAAAATAAATTAAGAAATCAAGGGACGCTTCACACAGCAAAACAACAAAAGTAAAGAGAATGAAAAAAAAAAAAAAAAAAAGGAAAACACGAAGTAAAACTAACGATGATATAAAGTAATATTTAAACACACTACAACAACAATAATAAAGAGATTAAAAGACAATAAGATGTAATAAAATAACTTAGGAAATCAAGGGAGGCTTCACACAGCAAAACAACGTAAGTAAAGTAATGATTGAAAAAAAAAAGAAAAGAATGTAAAGTTAACGATTGAATACAGACGAAAACAACAATAAACAGACTATTAAAGAGAATAAGAGGCAATAAAACTGCCGATGAATAAAAGGAAGCTTAGAGAGGAAAAAATTAATAGATTGCAAAGAGAGAGAGAGAGAGAGAGAGAGAGAGAGAGAGAGAGAGAGAGAGAGAGAGAGAGAGAGAGAGAGAGAGAGAGAGAGAGAGAGAGAAACTACTAAAAGCCCAGAGGAAGCAAGCGGTACATACAGCAGGCAGAAACAAGGCAATATATTAAACAAGAGCACAGAAATCCACAGACGTTCACAGGGGAAGAGGAAGTCAGGTACAGGTAGGCAGGTAGGAATTAAGGAAGTGGTGAAGCATTGAGTGATATATGGAAGTATGGGGAAGGTGAGGGAAGGCGTGTGTGAGGCGTGGTGCGGCCAGACGTGCTGCGTGGTGATGATTGACGTGAGAAAAGTGAAGAGACGTGAGTGAGCATAAGTGAAAAATGACGAGAGAGAGAGAGAGAGAGAGAGAGAGAGAGAGAGAGAGAGAGAGAGAGAGAGAGAGAGAGAGAGAGAGAGAGAGAGAGAGAGAGAGAGAGAGAGAGAGAGAGAGAGAGAGAGAGAGAGAGAGAGAGAGAGAGAGAGAGAGACTGCCTTAATAAAACACACCCCACAATTAACAAACTAAACTGGATCCGAACAAAGGAGAAGACGAAAGAGCAAAAAAAAATATAAGAAAAAAGAGAGAGAGAGAGAGAGAGAGAGAGAGAGAGAGAGAGAGAGAGAGAGAGAGAGAGAGAGAGAGAGAGAGAGAGAGAGAGAGAGAGAGAGAAAACGGTGATAAAGTAACAAAAATGAGGTAAAATTCAAGCATTAGCAAACTTAAGGGAGACGAAAATAAGTACAGACACGCACACACACACACACAAAAAAAATATATATACATAATTAGATTTTTATTTACCGTTAACTTACACACACACATACACACACACACACACACCTTGCCCCTTCCCACAAAACTGACCCACTTCCAACTACAACTTCAAAACAGCAAAGCAAAACAAGAAGAAAGTGACCTACCACACTCACAGTCCAGGTAAGCGAGTCTCCAGGTATAAAGAGGTACCGGTGCAACAAAATCCATTAACCGGACAACACCTACCTGTGATTTTACCTGGTACCAATTAGCCGAGCAGCGAACAATACGGACAGGAGAGGAGGAAGCAGCAAATTAGCGGGCCGGCCTGGTTTCAAGTGGAGGAGGAGGAGGAGGAGGAGGAGGAGGAGGAGGAGGAGGAGGAGGAGGAGGAGGAGGAAGAAGGGTAAATGGAAAAAAAGAGCTACTGAAATGTGTGTGTGTGTGTGTGTGTGTGTGTGTGTGTGTGTGTGTGTGTGTGTGTGTGTGTGTGTGTGTGTGTGTGTGTGTGTGTGTGTGTGTGTGTGTGTGTGTGTGTGTGTTAAAGTGCAGGGTAGGGGGAGAAGGGGAGATAAGACCCCAAGGACACTGTAATTAGTGTGTGTGTGTGTGTGTGTGTGTGTGTGTGTGTGTGTGTGTGTGTGTGTGTGTGTGTGTGTGTGTGTGTGTGTGTGTGTGTGTGTGTGTTTACACTTACCACTACACACATATACACGTAAATAAACTATATAATCAACATGTTTTTCATTATTCATTATATCTAGTTCGAAATTGCCTCTCCTCCTCCTCCTCTTCCTTATTCATCCCCTCACAATTCTTCACCTTTGGTCTTATTTTTATAAGTTTTATTCATTACTTTATTTAAACATTCTTACACCAGTAAACAAAAGAAATCAGAGGAGGAGGAGGAGGAGAAGGAAGAGGAGGAGGAGGAGGAGGAGGAGGAGGAGGAGGAGGAGGAGGAGGAGGAGGAGGAGGAGGAGGAGGAGGAAGAGGAGGAGGAGGAGGAAGAGGAGGAGGAGGAGGAAGAGGAGGAGGAGGAGGAAGCGGTACTAGTTAATAATTAAACCATAAAACAAAAAACCGTATACAAAAAAGGAAGGAACCAGTAACACAATTTAATAACAAAAGTAAATGAACAGCCATGAACCTCCAGAGAACAGTCAGGGTTGCCACAAAACCTCACGCGCAGTAAACCTTTCAGAATGTGCAAATGACTGGTAACAATAATCAACTACTACTTGGCAACACTGTCTGGCATTTCTTCGCTCAGACGAGTAATTAAAGCCACTATTTTTTTTATTGTTTTTTTCTTTCTTTTCAGACTCATTGTTTTTCTTCTTCGCTCACCTGTCTTTTGTTTTTATTGTATCTCTCTCTCTCTCTCTCTCTCTCTCTCTCTCTCTCTCTCTCTCTCTCTCTCTCTCTCTCTCTCTCTCTCTCTCTCTCTCTCGAGCTACAGAGAGAATACACTGATAAATAAATAAATAAAAAAATAAAACAAAAAAGATCAAACGTAGCCAAATGAACATAAGAAGTTGAACAAAGGGATCTAAAAATGTGCTAATAAAAAACAACAATAGAAAAGTAAAAATAAGTTAACAAATAGAAGCACCAAAAAATATAAATGTAAATGAATATAAATTGAAAATAGAAGACAAAGCAAATTTGACACGACAAATACATCTGACAAGAAAAAAAATATCAAGGAAACCAGAACTAAATATGTAATGAGAGAGAGAGAGAGAGAGAGAGAGAGAGAGAGAGAGAGAGAGAGAGAGAGAGAGAGAGAGAGAGAGAGAGAGAGAGAGAGAGACGTAGTAGACAAAGAAAGGAAACACACTTAGACGCCAGAAAGACATGAACAACAAAAAGAAAACAAGAAAAGATGCATCAAAACGAAAGACAGACGAAGAAAAAAAAAAAGAGAAAGATAGAGAAGAGGAAAGGAACGAAGGGAAGAAGAGAGGGGGAGAGACAGAAGGGGAAGATAAAGATAGGAGAAAGAGAATGCAGGGAAGATAAAGACAGGACAAAGACACTGGAATGAAAACAAGAGAAGGGAGGCTTTGTAAGAAGGAAGAGAATTAGAGACACAGGAGAGGCACAGGAGAAGCGAGGGAGAGGGGAGGGAGATGAGGGACATGTACACCAGGCTCATGCAGGTGTCAATCAGGCCTGAACGGTAATCAGCACCTGGCCGAGTCTCCAACACGACCACGCAAGATAACGAGGCTGATACTGAGTCATCTTTTTGCGGGTTCATTACTGGGCCCGCTATCTTGACCACGAAGAGGAGGAGGAGGAGGAAGAGGAGGAGGAGGAAGAAGAATACAAAGGAAGTCCAAGCCAACAAACAGTGAGATGCTTATTTGGGCTATTTGGGTAACTATTCTACAGTATTAGTGGGAGAGACATGATGGGAGAAGAAGGCGGAGAAGGAGGGGATATACGTACCACAAATGAACACCAAGGAAGCACAAATAGCAGCAGATTTGTTGGCCCTAACGAGATGGTTTGTGATAATCCACACTGTTTAACCTAAAGTAAGAGACGTAGGACACTAAAGCCGAATGAGAAGCAGGAATAAAGGAAGAAGGAAGGAAAAAGGAGGAAAAGACTGATGATGACGAAGGAGAAGCAAGAAAAATATAGAAAAAAAGAAAGAGAAAAAAAAAGCAAGGGAGAAGAGAGTGCTAATGTTCCTTTTTGTACGTACTCGTATCAATAAATCAAATAATAAAATCGCATATTTTTGTTAACATCCACATGAAACAGGAAGAGACACCAATAAAACACAAAACACAACTTTCTCTCTCTCTCTCTCTCTCTCTCTCTCTCTCTCTCTCTCTCTCTCTCTCTCTCTCTCTCTCTCTCTCTCTGGACTGCCACACCCATTAAGGAGAGGGAAGAGGGGATGTGAAAAGGGAAGGAAGGTTAGGATGCTGGGAGAAGGATGAATTAAATGTGAAGGAAATGGGAACGAAAATAAATAAATAGGTAAATAAAAAAAAACACATATAATGATGAAAAATATGAAAGTAAGCTGGAAGAGAAAATGAGGGTAATTTGGAGGAAAAGGAAGGATGGAATGGAGAACGAGGAACTGAAAAGAATGAATGAGGTGAAAGAGAGATGGAAAGAGAGTACATAGGAATAGGTGTGGTGGAGGACCGTGGAGATGGAGAATACTTTGAAAACGGGAAATTAGAAAGAAGAGATTGATGGACAGATAGATAACAGATGATCAGATAAGCGAAAAGCAAGGAAGACATACAACAGGCAAGAGAGATAAAAGAAAAAAAAATCAAAGAAGAGAGAGGACAGAACAAGATTGAATATAATGGTAAGGAAAAGTATAATATTTTACATGCAGAGAAATGTATCAAGTATAAGATTTAATAAGATCAAATGGTACACTTTAGCCTCGTGTGTTACATTTTATCTTCTCTCCCTTACAACATTTTTTTTTAAAAGCTATACACATTTTTCATTTTTTTCTAAAGTTATATATATTTTACATTCCATTTTACTTTACACAAATAATCCCAGCTTCACTTTTCTTATAAACCCATGTAATCAATTTCCCCTCTCTCCCTCCCTCCCTCCCTCTTCTCTCCTTACATCTTCTCTCCGTCCCTTCCTCCCCGACCACCCCTTCACAAACCCCGCCATTTGCTCACAAAAATCCTGATCTGGGAGGCAAATATAAAACTCCCGGTCCTCAATAAAATAAAACTTTGGAAGGGGATAAACATGGCCGCCACCAGCTAGCCAGCGAGCGAGCCTTCCCAATAGCAGCTTCCCGTGCCCCCCCTCGCGTCCCTCCCTCCGCCCCCTTCTGCCGTCTTGCCGTCCGACGCTAAACATATTTCTGATTGCCCTGGAGCCCATCAGACCTGACGCGGGGTGAAATATTGTACGGTGGTCGAGGCTTCAGTATGCAAATCGTCAAATGTAGTAAAGACGCCTTGATCAGACCCCGTTAAGTGGAGTACAGACCCGCGTCCCGCCACGCCCTCACCTCTCACACCCACACGCCCGCACCCCTTCACGACGCCCTCCCCTGCCTCGTCCCCGCTCCCACCCACTGCGTCCTGAGGGAGGAGAGCGGCCCGCCTGATCACGTAAGAGGCGCTGTATTAAATGAGACTTGAATCCAATATGTAAATTCTCATTTCTTCGGAAACGCATCTGTACTGACAACAAATTTTTCACCGCTGCCGCTGCCGCCCTTCCCTGGCCGTTCCTTCCGCCTCCCTGAAGGACTTGTCTGTTGCCTGAAGACGTCTGGACTTCGAAAATTACACGTCTTTGCTGCTTTCCCTTAAACAGACCAGCCGAGGAAGTTTGTATTCTGTCTCTCCTGATATAAGTATTGGTATTACGACTCAAAGTAACGAAGATTAGCAAAGATATCGCTCCTTTGACCCGCCCCTCGCCCCGCCCCTCGCCAAGCATCTGTAGCAGGGCGCGGGTCGTCACCATCGCCCCAGAAGACATCACCTCCCACCACCGGACACGAGTCGAACATGACGCAATACTCTCATTTCCATTTCCAGTCGAACTCTTTTTACTGATCGCTGGGGGCAAGACGGCGCCTCTCAACAGCCACGCGATAAGGCCGACCTGCAGTGACCTTAAGCCTTGACTCACCGCCCTTATCCTCCAGGGCTCCTCAGGTCCTCGGTGACTCAAGCTACAAATACTCGGGGCCAGGGTAAGCAAGTATCCCATGCTTTATGAAATTACCATACGAAACTCGGCCATATATTTAATTTCCTTGTTGGGTGCGGGCGGGGCGGGACTGCGGGACGGGCGGCAGCGGCGAGCAGGTCAAATGCCTTGGTCTGGATGTCTTCCCTTAGCGGGCCCACATTAGGGACAGCCAGGGGAGCCACGATAAATTATTCGCTAGTTACCCCCACTTCCCGTCGCCCCTTCCCGTCCCCCGCAGCCTACACGGGGCGGCGGGGAGACCCAATGATAATAATGTGAACATGCACCGCGGAGATCGTCGCAATAAAATGGACAAGATGAGAACGATACTCGGTAAAATCACAGAGAAGCAAAATATATTCATAGCTTTGACGTTTTCCTTTGTATAATTAAACTCCCGAACAATAAACTCGATAAAAGAGACGATAGGGTAACTTGCACTGCGCCGTTTGGAGATAATAAGAGGCGGAGGATTCGGTTCTTTATAATGTTCTCGCCCCCAGAAGAGAATTATAATAGTATTGGTGTATACATGTTCCAGTGCTTTATAGGGTCCAACTTAGCTCTGAGTCATGGTAAAATCTCAAGGAAGAAAGTACCATGCATTTACTCAGAACTTTCGACTTTCCACGATTTTTAATGATAGTTATCGTTGTCAATATTTTATTTTTTCTTACAATTATTATCATCATCGTCATCATTACAATTACTATCACTATATTGGCTGCTCCATCTCTTCTTACCTTTACTTATTATGTACCACACTGTATCCTTTCCTCTGTCCCTCATCTCTTTTTCCATCACTCTCTCTTTCTCTCTCTAAACCTCCTGCCCTTCCATCATCTCCTCCTTCCTGCCGGTCAACCCTTCTTTACCCTTCCCTTCAGTCACTCCTTCACTCTCCTTCTTTACCCTTCCCTTCAGTCACTCCTTCACTCTCCTTCTTTATCCTTCCCTTCAGTCACTCCTTCACTCTCCCTCCCTCCTCACACACTCCCTTACCCTCCGCAGCCCGCCCTTTCTTCTCACTCCCCCCGCATCTCCTCCATCCCGTCCCTCCATCACCCCAACATATTCACCATCAAATCTGCAATTCAGATCCTTCAACACCTCCTCTGCTGATTAAACCCCGCGGACCCCCGAGTGAGGACAAGACGCCTCGACAAGCCAACGTCCGGGACTTATCATACCCACTGAAGCAAACTAATACTTGACTTCCCGTGTACAGAGCAAGACACAGGCTCGTATTCTTAGGAGTTACAGTATTTATCTAGATTATTTTTAGTAGCTTGTAGTGAATGTTACTGAGGCTTGGAAAGGTGGTTGCATGATTCTAGTCATAGTTGAAGAGGGATTCTGTATCATCAATAGGAAAAAGTACTCATGAAAGTCAACTAGTCACTTCTCTGGCTTTTAAAATGTAGTCCTATTGAGAGAAAAGTATAGAAAATAATCCCCACAAATATGAAGGAAACTAATTACAAATCTGGAAGAAGAAAAAGCGAGGTGAGAGAAAAGTGCACAAGGAATGAAAGGAAAGCTTAGTCTACTGTGCTGTTCAATCTTTTCATCCAGTTAGTGTATAATGAAATGAAACAGTCTACAAAGGACCTAAGGATATGTTGCTGTTTATTATCTTCTGCAATCCTCTCCAAAATACAATAAAGAGAAAAGGAAACGTTGCAAAGGCATATTCCAATCGAAGAAACTAACCAACTAATCAAATAACTAACAACAACAACAACAACATCAACTACTACTACTACTACTACTACTACTACTACTACTACTACCACCACCACCACCACCACCACCACCACCACCACCACTGCTACACCGGCGCCTCCTGAAAGACCCTTACTGAACATGAATTCATCCGAGGCTAGCAAGTTTCATCCACTGCTCCTCCTCAGTTCCCCCCCGAATCCCCCAGGCCTTGATACAACCTGAAGCTGCTTGACGCATCGCCTCTTACAGGAGTTCCAAGATGCTATTAAAGATATCTAAACATTAAGAATTATATTGATAGTGCTTAGTAAAGTATGTGGCTTTCTTTCTCATTCCTCCTGCAGGCTTTTCCTACTATTCCCTTCTTCAAATTGTTTTTTTCTTTCTTTAAACTGTTCCTCCTCCTCCTCCTCTTCTTTTTCTTCTTTAAAGTCCTCCTCCTCTTCCTTCAGATTCTTCCACTTCTTTCAAACTCTTCCTCCTCCCTCTTCCTTTCAAGCTCCTTATTCTTGTCCTTCCTCCATCAAAATCTTCCTCCTCCTTTAAGTCCTTCGTTTTTTCTTTCACACTCTTCCTCTTCCTCTTCCTCGTCGTCCTTCCTTCTCCTTCAGACCCTTTCCATCTTCTCCTTTCTCCTTAAAATTCCTCCTTGTTCCTCCTTCAAACTCTTTCCATTTCTCCCTTCTTCTTCAAACTCTTTCCTTATCCTTTAACTCTTTCTACTTCTCCACACGTCTTCGACACCTAAACAGGCAGGTGTCCCTCGCTCCGACACACACCTGTGCCACGCCCTCACTCATTAGAAGCCTTCCAGGTGTGATGTGCAGTGCAAAGGCATTCTTATCACCTAGCTGTCTCGCTGCCGCCGCTAATGAAGCTCCCCCGCGGCACTGTGGAGTCAGGTGTCACAACAGAAGATAATATTGATGTTACTTTATAATAAATCAGAATAATTTTCTCCTTTACTGAACTTTTTCCTCGCGCCGAACATGACAACGATAGATGAGCGTCTGCTTGGTGCAAAAAAGGGAAAATAATTACCTTTTAAAACTCGGTGGTCACCAGGATTGATGCGGTGACAAAAAGAGGGAAGCCGCGGTGATACGGCGAGGCGATGCTGATCTATCATGATGGTTAGGATAAGAGGATCGAATTACTGTGAATTATTATTGTTGTTGTTATTATTATTATTACTATTATTATTATTATTATTATTATTATTATTATTATTATTATTATCATTATTATTATTATTATTATTATCATTATTATTATTATTATTGCTGCTGTTGTTGTTCAAGATGTGACCATTTAGTAATAGCAATAGTACTAGTAGTAGTAGTAGTAGTAGTAGTAGTAGTAGTAGTAGTAGTAGTAGTAGTAGTAGGAGGAGGAGGAGGAGGAGGAGGAGGAGGAGGAGGAGGAGGAGGAGGAGAGGAGGAGGAGGAGGAGGAGGAGGAGGAGGAGGAGGAGGAAACTAATTTCACTAATTATATTACATGAAAATAACAATAGCATCAGAACTTACTACAATTATTAAGCCACCACCACCACTACCACAACCACTACTACTACTACTACCACCACCACCACTATTACCACCACTACCACCACCACCATCACCACCACCACCACTACCACTACCACCACCACCACCACCACCACTCCAACACTACAACCCCTGTCCGGCAGCCTTCCACAACTCTTACTGTAATGAGCACAACTTTGAATGTCTTTTCCATTATGAGTGATGGCTTAATTTTTCATTATGATCATTACTATTCAGATATTCCGGTCAGTGCCGCCGCCGCCGCCACGTCACGCCCCCAAGGTCACCCGCGACTGGTTCACTTATTGGCAAAAAGCAAAATGTTGGCACGACCGCCCTCCCTAACGAGCTGCTAAATGAATCCCCGCCCCCGACACACACACACACACACACACACACACACACACACACACACACACACACACACTGATTAGGTAACTAACTACAAAATGAAAGAAAAAGAATGCAGGAAAAAAGAAGGAAGGAAAGAAAAGGCAAGAAAGAAAAGAATGAAAAAAAGAGAAACAGAAAGAAAGAAAAAAGAAAGAACGCAAATAAAGAAGAGAAAACCAACTGCAACTAAGATACAAAGAAAACAAAACGAAATAACGCCACATAAAGTAAATAAATGAAGATAAACACAGAAAAGAATAAGCGAAAAATAAAAAAAGAAGACAATAAATGATTCCCAATAAAAGAAACACGAAAAATATATACATGTAATAGAAACGTATACATAAAAGAGAGAGAGAGAGAGAGAGAGAGAGAGAGAGAGAGAGAGAGAGAGAGAGAGAGAGAGAGAGAGAGAGAGAGAGAGAGAGAGAGAGAGAGAGAGAGAGAGAGAGAGAGAGAGAGAGAGAGAGAGAGAGAGAGAGAGAGAGAGAGAGAGAGGCAGTCAGAGCAAAGACAGGAAGAGAGAAGGAAAGGAGGAAAAACCAAAACGGAAAATATTTATGAAGACAAAATGAATATAGCTTTGAAGAACACTTAGGTAGGTGAAAATGAAAATAAGTCTGAATAACACGTAACCAAGTCAATATGGAATTCATGAAAGAGCAAGATTTTTTTTTTCCCTTATAAAAATGTAAAAAGAAAAATAAATCGATTCACTGCCACAATATATTTCCTACCACCAAGATTCATGCTCCCTTGCCTCCTGTCCCCCCCCACCCTCTCTTTTTTTATTATTTTTTTTATTTTATTACATTTACCAGAGAGAGAGAGAGAGAGAGAGAGAGAGAGAGAGAGAGAGAGAAAGAGAGAGAGAATGAAGGAAATAACAAATAATCAGCGCATGAAACCTACTTATCAAGACAGAACTTAATCTATTCAGGCATTTTAAGTAAGAGTGATGATACTGGATGATGCACGCAGGTGTCTTCCAGCCATTCCTTGCTCAATTTAGGTTGCACGGCGCGGACGGGGTGTACACGCTTCAACATCATAATACCAATAGTAATAACAAAAATAATAACATTAATAATAATAATAATAATAATAACAACAACAACAACAACAACAATAATTATAATAAATAATAATAATAATAATAATAATAATAATAATAATAATAATAATAATAATAATAATAAATAATAATAACAATAATAATAATAATAATAATAATAATAATAATAATAATAATAATAATAATAATAATAATAATAATAGACAAAAAAAAAGGAAAATTTGAACAACAATATCTACACTAACAGCCACTTCTATCACAACAACAACAACAACAACAACAACAACAACAACAACAACAATCACTACTACTACTACTACTACTACTACTACATTTGCTGCTGATACTACTATTACTACTACTACTGCTGTTGCTGCTTCTGCTAAAACCACATACTAAGAGAACACCGTCAGGAACTACAACAGTGCTGGTAATGGTGGTAATAACAAAGAAATACCCAGTAAATTTCACTCAGTAACAACAATAATGAGCATAACAACATCGATAAAAGGAGAAAGCCAGGCACATCCTCCCATCATGGACATCCTGAATTGCTGGTAGGGATAACAGGAGCGAAATAAGGAATGCACAATAACAAACTTATGACTTACAAAACACAGTACTGTCGTGACTCGCATCCTTCCCACCACTCACATGGGAGGAGGAGGAGGAGGAGGAGGAGGAGGAGGAGGAGGAGGAGGAGGAGGAGGGGAAGTTACACGTGTACAAGTATCAGGAGGAAGAAGAAGAGATGAAAGAACCATTAGGTAAAGTTTTTTTCAGTATTTTCAGATTCCTATTATACAAGTTTACAGTAATGGCACCGCTTAGCCAGACACGAAGGCCACGTGTGCGCAACATTCGCAGCTTTCGTGGTTTCTCACATCCGGATCTGCTGTATGCTGTATGCTTCTCCCATTTTCACCCAGCTCTTTACGTCCCCGCAGTTGGTCTCGTCCTGTAGGCAACAATAGTAGTAGTAATACTCTTCGTCTCCTTCAGTAGGGACTTTAAATCATCAAGAATCATAGTCATTATATCAATTTCTGGTGTGTGTGTGTGTGTGTGTGTGTGTGTGTGTGTGTGTGTGTGTGTGTGTGTGTGTGTGTGTGTGTGTGTGTGTGTGTGTGTGTGTGTGTGTGTGTAAATTGAGGCTTGTTTTTCATGAGTGTGAGTGAAATGCATGCTGTTGTTGGGCAGAAGGATGAAGATTAGCCTGCGTCGTGGTCTTTATCCTTGGGTGTAAAACTGACGAATTCCTGCATCGCATCCGTTACGCAGTCGTTAAATCCAGTTTTTTCTTTGGCGGCGTGAGTAAAATACGGAACGTCGTTGAGTAAGCGAAAGGTAAAAATTAGTTTCCGTCGTGGTCTTTATATTTTGGTGTAAAAATGAATAAAGAGCGTGAGGTGAATTAGGTTATTCTCTCCTTATTCTCTTTCTCTTCATAAAGCAATCAGTGTTGTTATCCCAGCGTGACTCAGTGCGCCGCATTAACTAAAAAGCACTCGAGGCAAAGCAGGAAAATGTGGTGAAATGACTTCCTCCCGGCTACGTCCTTCCCACACCTCCCGTCCCCAACCTCCAAACCTCATGTAACTCATCCTGTCCCACCAAGCACCTCTCCCATCACGCCTTTCCAGTACGCCACCTGTCCTCCACTAACCTAACCTCACACTCGTATAAATCTCCATATTGCACTTCACCTTAATTCATCTTACAGGTTTAATAATCATGGTGATGTATTGTATCTCTTCTTTTACATCTTTCCATCTAAGACCTCTACCTTGAAGTCTTGCAAATGCACTGCTGTATCTCACCTGTCCTCCTTTAACCTAACATCACATTCCTACAAAATATACGTAGTCTTCACAGCACTTACCCAATCAGTACATATATATAACAAATGTGAAAAATCCCCCATCCTAAATTTAAACCTCACCAATGCACTCCTACACCACCTGTCACCCCTTTACTTACTCTCGCATTCCTACACACTCTCCACATAGACGTGCTCTTCACTGTCCTCCAATTCAATGCACCTTACATTTTGCACCTAAGGACGCTCCACGGTGCCCCAGTAAGTACACCTGTCCTTTGAATCCCCTTGGACTTATTTATGCACCTGAAGAAAAGCTGATACCTACAAGAGTCTCGGAGAGGGATTTACTCTCTCTCTCTTACTCTCCCTCTCTCCCTCACCTCGCCGGCCTCGCTTGTTGCTCTGGTTACCTGGCATTCCTACACAAATACAAATTCTCACACACGACTGATTTCCACGTAAGGTATTCCAGGTAAGGTGGGTGTTTCGAGCTCTCTCTCTCTCTCTCTCTCTCTCTCTCTCTCTCTCTCTCTCTCTCTCTCTCTCTCTCTCTCTCTCTCTCTCTCTCTCTCTCTCTCTCTCTCTCTCTCTCTCTCTCTCTCTCTCTCTCTCTCTCTCTCTCTCTCAGGTGTAAGTAATTCCCGCCTTGCTCCTCTCCCTCGCGCCATCTAATAACACCTTCCCTCCCCCGCACCTCTTTCTACTCCATAAATTATCTTTGGAATTATCGCCATTTCTTATTTATGTCCCGGTGCATTAATACAACTTGATCGAGAGGCCATATTTTTTGCTCCAATCGATATTTTACATAATTCAACACTACTTTATGGGGCACTACTTCATTCCCTTATTTTCCCCTTTTTCTTATGATTTTTTTCTTCCTTTCTTTCTTTCGGTTTGTCCTAATTTACATTAGTGTTGTTCCTGTTTTGTTTTTGTTTTTCGTTCAGTATTGCTTTCCTTTTTTAATATTTAGAATCAACTGCAGTTTTTTTTCGCTCATATTTTGTTACTACACATTTTTTTCAGTAATATCGAGGACTTTTATCATGTTCTTCCGTTTTTTTTTTTTTTTTATGTAGGAAGGGCACTGGTCAAAAGTACCAAATCAAAAAGAAAGAAAAAAAAAGGCCTACGGAGGTGCCAGTCCCCAAAATTTATTAAGTCTATACTCTTCTCTACATTCCTGTTCTCTTTCTTCCTTCATCCCTCCTTCATTCAATTTTCCTTTTCCCTTTTACTTTCAGATTTCGCTTCTACACTTCTCTCTACAATATCGAGTTATCAACTTTATTTTATTCTTTTAAAACGTTCACTTGTCCAATTATTCCCTTTCTCTCCATTCCTTTCTCCTTCATTCGGATTTTCTCTCTTCCTCTTCTTTCAACTATTTTTCTACGATGAGTATTTAATTTTACTTTACTTTTTTTTTTCAAATCTATACCCTCTCTCTCCCTCTCTCCTTTATTGAAATATCCTTTCTCTTTTCATCTATTTTCCTACCAAAGTTCTCTCCACAAAAATGAGTGCTTAATTTTATTCCACTTTCTTAACAAGTCTATACGCTAAGCAGTCTTAATATTCCCTCTCCTTCATTCCAATTCCTCTTCCCTTTACCTTTTTTCTTTTTTTTTTAATAGGTTCCCTCCACAATAATGAGTACTAAATTATACTTCACTCTTAATAAACCTATATTCACATCACTCTTATTACTTGTCTCTCACCTTCTCGCTATTCAAATTTCCTTTTTCCACAATAAGAACATAAAAAAAAAAAATAAGGGAAGCTGCAAGAAGTCATCATGCATACACGTGGCATTCCCTATAAGGATGAATACTTTTTTTTTAACCCTTTTTTAAGCCTTTGCTCTAACGTGTCCTATCATTCCCTCGGTGTTTTATTCCAGCCTTTACTTAAACCTATACTCTTATCTCTCCTATCATTCCCTCTCTGTCCCCCTTCCCACCTTC
>NC_087163.1:4842500-4852500 GCF_035594125.1 Scylla paramamosain
CCTCCTCCTCTCTGCCCACCAGTAGCCTATGTCGCCAATGAGAGCCCACACCTCCGCCCCTTACGTCTCCTCTATCTCCATTAATATTCATAGGCCACCATACCCTCCCCTTGCTCAGTCTCTTCCCTCTCCCTTATCAGACAGGGATTAGGTAAGCTTAGATAATGTTAGGCTACCTCTCCTCCAGCCTCCTCCATCTTGCCCACGCTGCCTCGTCTCTCCACCACTCAAGTTCTTCTCTTCTTAGTCCTTTATCCTCTTCCCAGACTTTATTCGCTAGTTTATATGTTATTCAGTCTTAATTCCTTGGTTTATTTGTTATTTACTGACTTTATTCGTTAGTTTGTTTTGTTATTCTCAGTCTCACTTCCTCAGTTTATTTGTCCTTCTGTTTAAGTGTTATTATTCCTATAGTTGTTTCTCATTCCCTCTTGTTTGTTTGTATCTGTTGTTATATTTAGTCTTTTCTTCTCTTCGTGCACTTATAAATCCTGCTTTCAGTCCTTCGAGCATTCCTACTTTCTGTCCTTTTTTTTTTTCTTCCTTCGTAAAAACCAGCCTCCAAATCTTCATGAACTTTTCTCTTCCCTTAACCATCCTTTCCTTCCTACCACGCACTCCAGACTACCCTCTCCTCTCTTCCCTTGCCACACTCTTCCTGCCAACACTTTCAAATCCTCCCTTACCCTTTCCTTCCTCCCCCAAACCATACTTTCACCCCAAAACTTCTGAAACAACCTCTTCTTCCCACTGCCTAACAATTTCCCTCTCTCTAAACACACCCTTCAACTCACCCACCCACACTCACTCTCCCTCACCCATCTACACTCACACTCTCACGTCTCCTCTTTAAACACACCCTTTATCTCCCTCATCCACCCTCACTCACACTCTCCAGTACTCTCACACCCTCCCATCCTCTTTACCCTCCCACCTTTCACCCTCGGCGTCGCCCCCACAAGGCTCGGTCACCCAGGGCGGCGGAGGTGTTACTTGGAGTGTAGTATTTTATCAGAGCTGCGCCGTCCTCGCTCCTCCTTCCCTCCTGCACCTTTGTTATGGTAATGACTACCACCACCACTCGGTAATAAACACTCACCCAGTACCCACCCGTTCTCCTGCTCCTCCTCCTCCTCCTCTTCTTCTTTTTCCTTTTCTTCTTTCTGGTCCTTATTCTCATTTTCATCCCTGTCTGTTTTCTTTCTCGTTCCTCTTCTTATTATTATTCTCTCTTTTGCTTTGTTTTCTTGTTTATTTTTGTGTTTGTAAGTTCGTTGTATGTTTATTGTCTTCTATTCTTCTATTCTTTGTCCTTCTCCTCCTTTTCTTCTTTCTCTTCTTCTATGCTAATAATTTCATTGTACGTTTGTTATCATCTGTTTCCTATTCTCCTCTTCCTCTTCTTCCTTCTCTTCCTCCTTTTCTCTCTACTGCTCTATGTTTGTAATTTAATTTTCTTCTTCCTTCTATTTTTCTTTTCTTTTCTGTCTCCTCTTCCTCCTCCTATTTCCGCAAGTTCATTTTTTTCTGTGTTTCTTCTGTTTCTTCTGTTCTTGTTCCCTTTCCCTTGTCCTCTTCTTTTTCTTATTCTTCCCGCTCCTCTTTCTCTTGACCTTTCCTGTCTTCTTTCCTTGTAAATCTTTCGCATCTTTCCTTCTCCATCCTCTTTCATTCTCCATTCCTCCCTTCCTATTCTTCGTCATGCCCCTTGTTCTTTTCTCCCCACCCTTTTTACAATTATTCTCACCTTCCTATCTATTCCTCCTCATATTTCTCGTACTTCATTTTCTTTCTCTCTCGTTTTCTTTTTAAATTCGTGTACAACTTTCGAATTTCTTTTTCCTATTATTATTCTTTTTCTTTAAGGGGGATTTGTATCTTAATTCTTTCTTTTTTCATCTGATTCGCGTCCATCTCCTCACCTTCATTTTGCTCATTCTCTCCCTCTATATTGTCTCTATTGTTCCCCTCAAGCATTTCAACACTATTCTTTTATGCAAACTCATTCATAGGGCGTTCGATTTGCAATTTTTACATTCTCTCTCTCTCTCTCTCTCTCTCTCTCTCTCTCTCTCTCTCTCTCTCTCTCTCTCTCTCTCTCTCTCTCTCTCTCTCTCTCTCTCTGAAGGTGTCCCTCTTCTTTCATTTACACTCTCTTTTCATTCTTTGTGTCAGCTGGTGATTAGTTCTCTCTCTCTCTCTCTCTCTCTCTCTCTCTCTCTCTCTCTCTCTCTCTCTCTCTCTCTCTCTCTCTCTCTCTCTCTCTCTTCCATTGAGTGCCACGACGGCCCTCAATTTCACCAATCAGTGCTAAGAAAAGTATGCGGGACCCTCACTTCTCAGAGACTTGGCACCACCACTATGGTTGATTATCTGTTATGCCCTCTTAACTCTCTCTCTCTCTCTCTCTCTCTCTCTCTCTCTCTCTCTCTCTCTCTCTCTCTCTCTCTCTCTCTCTCTCTCTCTCTCTCTCTCTCTCTCTCTCTCTCTCTCTGTTCAGTGTCTAGTTCATCTCTCTTTGTCTGTCTGATGTTTTGTTGTTAAAGGTGTTGTTGTTGCTGTTGTTGTTGTTGTTTTCGTTGTTGTTGTTGTTGTTGTTGTTGTTGTTGTTGTTGTTGTTGTTGTTGTTGTTTTCGTTCTTGTTGTTGTTGTTGTTGTTGTTGTTGTTGTTGTTGTTTTCGTTGTTGTTGTTGTTGTTGTTGTTGTTGTTGTTTTCGTTGTTGTTGTTGTTGTTGCTTTCGTTGTTGTTGTTTTCGTTGTTGTTGTTGTTGTTGCTTTCGTTGTTGTTGTTGTTTTCGTTGTTGTTGTTGTTGTCGGTGATGATGTTACTGTTTTTTTTTGTCTTAGTTGTTATTCATTATTTGTTTGCATTTTCTCTCTTTGGTGTCTGGTTGTAACTGATTATAGTATGTAGTTTGTCCGTGTGCGTGTGTGTGTGCGTGCGTGCCTCTCTCTCTCTCTCTCTCTCTCTCTCTCTCTCTCTCTCTCTCTCTCTCTCTCTCTCTCTCTCTCTCTCTCTCTCCTCATGTTACACACCTGGCGCACACCTGTCACGTTATACCCTTTACATGTCACTCCGCCACATCATGTCCGCTTCTTTCTACATGCATTGTGTTCCCTTATTATGATCACCAGCCTCTATCTACCTGCATCCATACTTCGTGGTTACCTGGCGAGCGTGTATCCAGTTCTTCTTACGTGATTACAAGTACCCAGGAGGACCCAAGGTTGTGTTTTGCAAGTAGTGGTAAGACTTCAATTCTTCAGTAGAAACTAATCCCGACTGTCAAGGAATTTTATACGTTTCTCGTGCCCTGTTTTCGTTCCTTGCTCTCTGTGTCTGTTTTGTTCTTGCTCTTCATGTCAGAGTGTCCCGTTGGTCTCTCGTCTTATTTGTAGTCGCCTGAGAGAAAATTCCAGCTTTCCCTGTGCCGTAATTTATTATATGTGATGAGAATGTGGGGCAATGTTTTATTTCTCCCTGACATGGGTGCGCTGGGGTGAACATAATGTGTAAAAAATATGTTTCCTGATACAGTTTTTACTTCACCTCGTCTGTGATTTACTGGTTCTCTTTTCCTTCTTCCTTGTTTTTCAGAATATCACATTCACATTTTATTCACATACACATGCATACATACATGTGTGTGTGTGTGTGTGTGTGTGTGTGTGTGTGTGTGTGTGTGTGTGTGTGTGTGTGTGTGTGTGTGTGTGTGTGTGTGTGTGTGTGTGTGTGTGTGTGTGTGTGTGTGTGTGTGTGTGTGTGTATATATATATATATATATATATATATATATATATATATATATATATATATATATATATATATATATATATATATATATATATAGCATTCTCATTCTCTTATTCATCAGTTTCCTCCTCACCTCCTTCCTCCATTCTCCCTCACCAGCTCCTTGACCCCTCCACCCCTCCACCTCTTCCAGGCCTGACACTTTTCTTCCTCTTTCTCTCCTTCCTGAGTCCTTCCTCTTTTTTTCTTTCTGTATACCTCCACCTTTGCCTCGACCTCTCCTTCTCCACCTCTTGCACCCTTTCCTCTTAACCTCTCCGGCTCTTCACATCCTCCCTTCCCCATTATATATACATACGCATATATATATATATATATATATATATATATATATATATATATATATATATATATATATATATATATATATATATATATATATATATATATATATATATAATTCCTTTCATATACGTTAACATCATTCATTCTTATTTAATGAATTTTCACGACTTTCATATTTGATTTTTCTCTTCGTTTTTGTAGTCGTGAACTTTCTTAAGGATTCCATTCTCCATGAACTGGTTTTCATTTGGTCCCTACATGCCTCCATAACCCTTCCCTCAGTCCATCCCTCCCCCTTCACCTTCTCCACCTCTTCCCTCCTTCCCGCACTCTTCACCTCACTTTCTTCCCCTCCCCCTCCCCTCCCTCCCCTCACAGCCTCACTATGGCCAGAACGTGGAATCGCGTTAGAGTGCAGCGCCGCTCCTCCCCTCATTTGCATACAGAATGTGCAACACAAATACAGTGGACACGCGCATTTACCGCCCGTCCAGACTAACGAGCAACCAGCCCGCCGCCCTCCCGCCCGCCCATCAGGACCCCTTTTTACCCCCTCCACCCACCCATTTCTGTTCCTCAACCCAAAACGCCCTAAATAAAATCTTCCAGCTCTGTATTTTAACCCACCCTGCCACCCACTCCTTCCCTCCCTGATGTTCTATTTCATTTTCACTTCCATCCATGTTTTCATTCTCTTTGCACCTCCCTCCACCTACTATCTCTCTCCCTCTTTCTCCTCTGTATTCTTTCCCATCCACAGGCCACCCAGCCACTCCACCGCCTACCTCATTTCATTTATCTTAACTCCCGTGTTCACTCCCTCTTTCTCCTCCTATTTATTCCCCTCTTAACTCTTCCAATGCAGGGTTTTCTTCCTTGCTCATTCACCGTTCATTTCGTACTCTCTATTTGTCTCATTCATATTCATCTTCCTCCTCCTCCTCCCTCACCTCTTCAAGTTGTAATACATGTTCTTCTTAGATGATTTCCACTTAATAATTACGGGGAAAAGTTACGAAAAGTTACGTTCTTCCCATGTAATAGTAAAGTGGTAAAGTAATGGTGTAATAAAATATGCGGAAAAATTATGCAACTCACTTTAACACGTGACCTTCCCAGCACCGTGACCTCGTGTGCATCAAGGTCAAGGCGGTGCTAGAACTTGACGCAGTGATCTTGAGTGATGGACAAGGTCATATTTTGCGACACTCACCTGTTGGAAGAAGAAAGTTATGGTTAATAGTTTAATGTTAGTTTGGGTTTAGTTTTGTGCATTTTAAACTATTACAGATGAAGGGCATTTCTTCTACAGGAACAAGACATATTTCTTTTTCGAATCCCATCGTTGCAATAAAGATGAAAAGTGTCGAAATAATTACTTCTATGTTAATAAAGTTTAGAGTTTGTTTCAACTTAGAGAATATAGAGAAAAGGGAAAATAAATCAAGGTATTCTTAACATTTTTTTTTATTCGTCTGTAAAGGAAAGAAAATGTTGGGATCAATAGTTTAGTATTACTCAAGTTTAGTTTCATTTTGTAAGCTGAAATATTATAGATTTTCTTTTTTTTTCCTTGATAAACACAGCACCATATCATAATCATCCTGAGTTGGAAATATATCAAATTTATGAGTCCCTGCAACACGGCAAGACCTCGTGTTCATTAATCAAAGCCTTAATGGTCGCGTTAAGTGGCTCCGCTCAAAGTTACAGAAGCGATGATGACGATAATGATGATGATGATAATGCTAACGACCAGCACGAGGAGGAGGAGGAGGAGGAGGAGGAGGAGGAGGAGGAGGAGGAGGAGGAGGGGCAGGATGATCATGATGCTGATAATGATAATAATAACACTGAGGAACATGACTAAGAGCGATACTGACGATAATGACAGGAAATAATGATAATAATGATAATAGCAGTGAATCGCAACCTCACCTTGACTTTGCTTACTCACCCAGAGAGAGAGAGAGATGGAGAGAGAGAGAGAGAGAGAGAGAGAGAGAGAGAGAGAGAGAGAGAGAGAGAGAGAGAGAGAGAGAGAGAGAGAGAGAGAGAGAGAGAGAGAGAGAGAGAGAGAGAGAGAGAGAGAGAGAGAGAGCAAAAAAAAGTATTCCCGTCTTCCCCCCACCTCCCTCCTTTCTTCACCCCACCCAAGCCACCACCCACCCCACCCGGCGCGCCCCATGGTCCGGCCCACCCAGGTCAGCGGGTGACCCACTAACTAGGTGACACGCGGCCCACTAATTCGTCACCATTAGGGCGCCATTGGAGGACCCCGCGGCGCCACGGCCTCTTGCGGCGAGTCGACGTGGCCAGTTCATCAGTCAAAGGAGGCGGCGGCGGAACACTTGAGCCATTTATCTCCGAAGGCGTCTTAGGTCAGAGCACATCTCTCTCTCTCTCTCTCTCTCTCTCTCTCTCTCTCTCTCTCTCTCTCTCTCTCTCTCTCTCTCTCTCTCTCTCTCGTTATTCGTTTCCTGAGTAAGTATTGGGGATAAGGACCCGGAGTAGTAGTAGTAGCAGTAGTAGTAGTAGTAGTAGTAGTAGTAGTAGTAGTAGTAGTAGCCATAGCAGTTGTTATTTTTGCTGCTGCTGCTGTAATGGTAATAATGGAGATGATAAAGGAAACAATAATAATAATAATGACGATAGTAATAATAATAATAATAATAATAATAATAATAATAAGAAGAAGAAGAAGAAGAAGAAGAAGAAGAAGAAGAAGAAGAAGAAGAAGAAGAAGAAGAAGAAGAAGAAGAAGAAGAAGAAGAAGAAGAAGAAGAAGAAGAAGAAGAAGAAGAAGAAGAAGAAGAAGAAGAAGAAGAAGAAGAAGAAGAAGAAGAAGAAGAAGAAGAAGAAGAAGAAGAAGAAGAAGAAGAAGAAGAAGAAGAAGAAGAAGAAGAAGAAGAAGAAGAAGAAGAAGAAGAAGAAGAAGAAGAAGAAGAAGAAGAAGAAGAAGAAGAAGAAGAAGAAGAAGAAGAAGAAGAAGAAGAAGAAGAAGAAGAAGAAGAAGAAGAAGAAGAAGAAGAAGAAGAAGGCAACAACAACAACAACAACAACAACAACAACAATAGTACCACAAGTCTAACAACACACCAAAGCTCCACAAGGTCAGATAAACCTTCGATAAACAATGCAGAGAAAAAAAAAGATAAACAACAACAATGCAGGAAAATAAAACACAACTAGAGAGATAAATAAGGACAGAGAGCATGAACAAAAAAATAAATAAATAATAAAAAAAAATACAAAGAAATAAACAAAGAAGGAAGAAGAGACAGGTGAAGCAGAACCATAGGCAGGTAGGAATATAAGGGAGAGAATGGCGAGAGCGAGAGCGAGAGAGAGAGAGAGAGAGAGAGAGAGAGAGAGAGAGAGAGAGAGAGAGAGAGAGAGAGAGAGAGAGAGAGAGAGAGAATAAGATGGAGGAAGGAGGAGCCAGGTGGAGGAAAGGGTGAAAGAAAAAAAAATCCTGCAAGGGTGGCGTGCATACATAATTAAGACAACATCCAGGTAAGATTGAGATAATCAAGAAGAAAAGACGTGAGACGCACACACAATTAAGGATAGAGGCGACATGTGGTGATAAAGGAGGGGAATGGAGGGAATAAATAATGATTCTGGATAATAAAAATGGTAATGAAAAGCGATTCTGGCGAGGCACGAGATGAAGAGATACAAAACAGGTGAGAAGTTCCACGTGCGCTACAACACGGTGACAATCTGGACCAGGTAAACAGGTGAGGCTGCGAGGAGATGGAGAGGGATACGGCCAAGGTACAAGGCTCATCTGGAAGGGTACAGGTGGGACGTTCAGGTAGACAGACGGACTAGAAGAGGAAGAGGAGACTAAGCATGGGAGAAGGACTGAGCAAGGAAGGATGGAGAATAAAGACGAAGAAGATTAACGGCAAAGAGAGGAATAGGAAGAACAAAAAGGAGATGAATAAAAAGGATAAGTAAGGTACCAAGACGGACTGGAAAAGGAAGACGAGAAGGCTAAGCACGAAGTAACGAGAATGAAACAAAAAAAAAAGATGAATTACGAAGAAAAAAATAAGAGGAGCATAGAAATGAATTAAAAAAATATATATATATAAATAAATAACATCAAGGCACACAGACGGTCTGGAAGAAGAGATTATAGCACGGAAGAATGAAAATAAAGATTACCAAAAGGAAGAAAAATGCATGAGAAATTAGAACATGAAGAATATAAATGACAGAGAAGGCATAAACAAACAAAGAGAGCAACACAGACGAATACAAGGTAAAAAGAAAGAAAGAAAGAAAAGGAGAATAAAGAGGTGACGAAAGGAACACTGAAGGATAAAAATGAAAACGACGAGGACGAAGGAAAAGAAGAATAACAAGATAAATATGAAGGAAAAGAGGAATACCGAGGGAAGAAAAAATAGGAGGAAAATACAGATGACAAAAAGGACAGACAAAAACAAAAATGGCGAAGAGAGAGAGAGAGAGAGAGAGAGAGAGAGAGAGAGAGAGAGAGAGAGAGAGAGAGAGAGAGAGAGAGAGAGAGAGAGAGAGAGAGAGAGAGAGAGAGAGAGAGATAAAAACGAAGAAAATAAAAGAAAACATGAACAAAATCACTGAGAAGATAAGACAAGACAAAGATCCTAATGCGAACAACAGGAAAGAAACGAGAGAAATATGAAGAACAAAACGGACATGAATAAAGAACGAGAAGACAATTGAGAAAGCAAGACATGAATGAAAACAAGAAGAAACCAAAGAAGGAGGAGATGGAGGAGATGGAAGGGGGAAGGAGAGAGGGGAAGGAGGTGAAGGAGGGGAGGGAGGGGAGACAGGACACGACAATGGTTGAGGAAAAAAAAATAAAAAAAGATGCTGGAGGAAGATACAGTGACCCAGAAATCGATTGTCCACGCCTCGTTGGGACGTGTATAAATCATGTATTTACAGGTGGGATGGTCCTCCTAATTGCCCTCCTCACCTGGCCACGGAAGGGGGAGGGTGGGGGATAGCAAGAAAAAGTCAAGCCAACCTAGATATACACCACAGGTAAGTCTCTCCACCAATGGCAGCGCGTCCTGAGAATCATTTGCACCAATCACGGCGGAGACAGCCAGGTCACCGCCTAAGAGACAGAACCAATCAATTCGGTTTGTTCACCATTACTGCATCATGATTGGTGGCCCCGTGAAGGGATAATTAACGTATGGACAGTGACACACGAGGCGGGGCAGGGACTCGCGCCGCGCCAGGTAAATGCAGGTGAGTTTGGGCCGTATGCTGCAAGTCATTAAAGGTGAGTCCAGGTGGGCATGGCAAGGCAAGGATGGAATCGTACACTTTTAATCTTAATCCTTTATATTGCAGGGAAATGAGCATATGTAGCGAGGCATGATATCACTTTTCTTCCATAATTCATGCCCTTTCTCTCTTTCTCTCTCTCTCTCTCTCTCTCTCTCTCTCTCTCTCTCTCTCTCTCTCTCTCTCTCTCTCTCTCTCTCTCTGTAAGTAACGTCTAATTACACAAAATTTCATGCGCCGTAAATAAATTAAAACATTAATCCATATTCCTATAACTATGCATTTCTATTTTTCATACATTAATTTCTTAACGTATTTCTTTCTGTCCCCTTCTCTCTTTTTTTTTTTAATTCCAGATTTCTTCACTATCATCGTCCTTCGTCGTTCCTCCATCCATGTCTGACCTTGAGCCATAATGGATAATCCGTGTCGAGAGAGAGAGAGAGAGAGAGAGAGAGAGAGAGAGAGAGAGAGAGAGAGAGAGAGAGAGAGAGAGAGAGAGAGAGAGAGAGAGAGAGAGAGAGAGAGAGTTATATCATAGTTCCTCCCATAGCATTCTCTTGTTAGGGTTGAATTTATCAGCCATAATTGTGATGCCTTAGC
>NC_087163.1:4865000-4885000 GCF_035594125.1 Scylla paramamosain
TCTGTCATATCCTATTCAACACGTGGCCTCTCAGTAGTGGTATGCTTCTTAATTATCTGCTTGCTTCTGTACTGCGTCTTCCTTATGACGAACTTTTTTTTTTTTTTCAAGAGGGAGGTTTCAAGACACTTTATCTTCCAATTCTGGCTTTCTCTTTAGCGACTAGCACCTCGGCTTTTCTTCTTTTTTGTTGCCCTAGGTCAGTGTCCCTCTTACATAAACAAAAAAAAATCACATTAATATTTTATTCCCGAAACACCTCCCTATTTCTATTATGAGATATGTGGAATAATTATTTTTGCCAATAGGGAACTAAGACACCTTGCTATTTCTTTTAAGTATCCCTAGATTACCTTCCTAGTTCTACAATTAAAGACCCGTGGAGCAACCCTCTATTTGTATCATTAAGGAACCTGAACCACCTTGCTATTTCTGTCACCGGGAATCCCTGAAACACCTTGCTAGATCTATCATTTTAAGGATCCTCAAACACCGTGCTATTTCTGTCATTAGGGATCCCTGTAACAGTCTTGCTGATTCCCTAATAAGAAAATCCTGGAGTACTTTGTTATTTCCGTCACTAGCAAGCCATGGAACATCACCATATTTCTGTCATTGAGGGATCCTTGAAACACCTGTTATTTCAATCATTAGGGACACGTGGAACACCTAACACTCTCTTCACACATTAATATTTCCATCATTAGTGGCCTTTAGAACACCCTGCGGGCGCCACCCTGGAGTCTTAGGGAAGGTAAATCACGATGCTTTACCGCCTAAACCCTCGATAATATCCAAGCATCCATCTTTCACTCCGGACACCTGGCGGGGGGGTTGGGAGTGTTACCAAGTCCCGAACACTGAGGACTCACCTGAAGCACAAAACCGAACCACGAAACCCATCAATCTCCAAAGTACTAAGAAAAAATTATGAGCCTCTACCTATCTGTTGTATTTAAGGTGCGTCCCTAGTGCAATGTTTATGTCTAAGGATCCCTGAGGCTATATATATTCCGTGATGGTATCAATTATTTAAATTCAAGAGATGTTATCACTGGTAAGTCCTCCCTTGGCGGCACTGCGGCGGCTCATCCTTCCCTTCATTCCTCATTCACCACTTCTAATCACCGCCACCATCACCACCTCCCACCACCATCACCGCCACCACCCCCCGCGCCCACCTACCACCACCTAACATTTACTTGCCCAACCCACCCACCTGTGCACCTCGACCTTCACTCCGTCATCTCACCTGTGCCCCGCTTCAACACCATCACCGCGTCACCTTCTCGACTCAGACGGTTCAGTGCATGGTGTAATTATACTTGAGTCTCCTTTAAGCGAGATTATGAACGAGATACAGAAACTCTTTGTTCTCTCATAACTATTTTTACAGAACAAAGGCATGATTAGTTGGGTTTAGTTATGTTCTTATGGATGTTTTTTTTTTGGGGGGGGTTAATTTTTGTTACACTGTCACTGGTCATGGAAATAACTTTAATATCTCCAATAAACTCCACTGGAAGTCGTTAAAAGTATTCGAGATAAGACACGGAAATGTTTAAGAAAATTATTCCATGTAGTGTGTGTGTGTGTGTGTGTGTGTGTGTGTGTGTGTGTGTGTGTGTGTGTGTGTGTGTGTATTCCTCTTGAAGCGAAAAAAGAAAAAGAAAGAAAAGAAAAAATGTCATGTTCGTCTCTCTCTCTCTCTCTCTCTCTCTCTCTCTCTCTCTCTCTCTCTCTCTCTCTCTCTCTCTCTCTCTCTCTCTCTCTCTCTCTCTCCGCCTACATACCACTGCCTCCACACCTTTCTCCACCTGTCTGCTCCGCCCACGACTATCTGTCTTCGCACTTACACCACTTAACTGATTTTCTTACCTGTCCTACGCCATCATTCCCTCCCTTCCCTCCCTCCACGTGTCCCTTTCCCTCCCACCCTACCCCCACCTGTACCTAACCCTACACCTTCCATACACCTGCACAAATTGGGAACAGGTCCATAGACGTTTTCCTATAAGTATACATAGCTAGTTGACTTTCCCTTCTCCTCCTCCTCCTCTTCATCCTCCTCCTCCTCCTCCTCCTCTTCCTACTCTCACCGACACACATTCAAAACTCATATATTACCCAGCATCCTTCATACTCGCCCTTCTAAATATCGATCGGAAGTGTGTTTGCTCCAATTTACTGATGTACGACACTCTCCCAGCCTCGCACGAAAGCTGTTAGCCTCAATGTGTCTTGCGATACGATACCTACCTGACTGTTTGTCCTTCACGTGCGAATTGTCGAGTGTTAGATATTGAATGGTGACACAATAGGATGACGTGCTAAGGAAAGCATGAGGTGTGACGTCAGAATATATAGTGCATGTGGCAAATACCTAAGTCCTTGAACCTTAGGCAGAGTATTAAGTGAACAAGAACATATGCTTGAAGTAATGAGAAATAAATGACGAAATAAATAGATATCACATAAGACTGAATGACAAACCAACTAACACGCACTTGATTATATACTACGTAATTACCCAATTAAGCAGCTAATTATATAAATAGCATGCAGAATGAAATAGCAAATAATAACAATAACAACTATCACAATTCAAAGCTTAAAAAAAAAAATATTATAGCACTTTAAACTCAGTTAGAAGTATATATGTGAAATTGAATTAAATCAACAATCCAGCTAGTTAAATCAATAAATCAATACTAAACAAAACGAAAAAAAATAAACAAATAAACATACAAAACACTAAAAGGATAAATACAAAAAAATAATAAGAAAACATCAAAAACCCAAATACTCAACTAAACATTAAAATAAATACCAAATGAAATAAAACGCTACACACTCCTAACTTTCAAAAGCAACACCCAGACTAAGCAGCTAAAGAGATAAATGAATAAAAAAATGAAAACCCACGTAGGTACATTGGATACTAAAAAGGACGAGCATAAAGAGCCGTATCAAACCACCACGAAATTTTAAGCTCCAAAGATTAAAAGCCATCCACTTTACTCTCGTGTCCCTAGAGGTCATTAGCATATCCGTCGGCGCATCAAACTCACCCTTATTATCGCTCAATATCGCACCTTCTACGTGTATGGCATAATTCCGAGGCACACCTACACACACACACTTACACACACACACACACACACACTAACCTCCACTCTCTTTTCTTCTCTTCCTCCTCTCTTTTCCTCCGTCTTTCATCTATTTTCTCCTCCTCCACCTATTTGTACTCTCCTCTTTTTTTTTTCTCCGTTTTTCATCTATATTCTCTTCCTCCTCCTCCTCCTGTTATTCGTACTATCTTCCCTTTCCTTCCTTCATGCTTTCATTTTAGTTCTCCTTCTACTACTTTTATTACTTTTTTTTCTATTCAGTTCTTCCTCTTCTTCTAAGTTCTCCTTCTCTTTCTATGACTTTCTCTCTCCAGTCCTTCCTTCCTTCTTTCTTTCATCTAAGTTCTTCTCCTACTATTGTTTCTTCTTCAGTCCTTTATTTCCTTCATTCTTCCTCCCTTTCATCGATTTTCTCCTTCTCTTCTTGCTATTACTATCACCTCAGTCTAATCCTTCCTTCCTCCTCTCTTTCACAGATCTTCTCTTCTTACTATCATTATCACCTTAGTCCTACATTCTCTCATCTATATTTCTTCTTCCTCCTCCTCCTCGTCCTCCTCGTCCTATCTCTCCCGCCCCTCCTCCATTGTCTCCTCTTCCGTCCCCATGTTCTCATTTACTCTTCTCCTCAGCACAGATTGTATCTCACCTGTGCTTGAGAGACTTAATGAGTGTCCTCAGGTGGCGCGGATCCTATCAGATACTCATTATTATTTTTTTCCTTCATTTAATTACTTCAACCTTTACGCTGCCACATTACTCTGCTCTTTTGCATGCGGCGCCGGATTGTGTATATAGATTTTCTGTTTTTTTTTTTTCTATATTCTTCTCTGCATGTGTCGTCCTATACAGCTGGTTACTGGCTATTGTTAATTATGCATATGAGGTTACTCTGCATGTATTACTGTGGTGGTGGTGGTGGTGGTGGTGGTGGTGGTGGTGGTGGTGGTGGTGGTGGTGGTGGTAGTAGTAGTAGTAGTGATGGTGGTAGTGTCTAATCCTCCGTATGTTTGTGTATTACATTATATTAAGAGAGAGAGAGAGAGAGAGAGAGAGAGAGAGAGAGAGAGAGAGAGAGAGAGAGAGAGAGAGAGAGAGAGAGAGAGAGAGAGAGAGAGAGAGAGAGAGAGAGAGAGAGAGAGAGAGAGAGAGAGAGACCATGTGCGTGCGTCCGTATCAAAAAGGGATTCAATAACACACCTTGAAAGAAAATAATTATGTGCTACAACTTTTCCCTTGATCCAAATGAGAGGGTGCGGGTCGCGGCCCTCAACGTCTCAATCCCTATAAAGTGCAGCTGCCTCTCGGATCTGGGACTCGTCTGTCTCGCTGCCTCTAATACCAAGCACTGGCACTGCACAACAATATCCCCGGGCTCTGAGAAGGTTCTTGCAACTAAACTACTCTTGGTTATGTGTGGTGGAAAATAAAACTTGGGGCTTCTTAAGTTCTTTGATTCTTGAACAAGGCCTTAAAGAAAACACAAAATGAAAAAGAAGATTCTGATTCTCTAAAAGATGATTCTAATACTTTAGAGGATTGCAATACTATAAAGAGGATTTTAATACGTTATATACAATTCTAAAAAAAAAAAAAAAGAAGAAAAAAAAAACGTAATATCCTTAAGGTGATTATAATGATCATAAGATTATAACAGCATAAAGCTTCAAATACCCTACACAACATTCTGCTTCCTTAAAGTTATCTTAATAATCTAAAGAATATTGCATCATAAATAATATAAAAAACTAAAGAATATTTTCCAACGCTACAAATACTATACCATCCTAAATATAATTTCAGCATCATAAAAAAAGAAAATACTCTTACGATGACTTTCATTAGACCCTCAAGAAGACCATGACATCATTAAAAAGACGATGAGGCTTCAAAGAAAGGGTCACAATCTTTAAAATCATCCTATAGCCTTTGAAAAATCCTACAGGAGATCCTCGGTAGCAAGATCTATAGAACCTCAATTAGATCTTACTCGGTACAGGACACCCAAGACCCTGGCAAATCCTAACGGCGCATCCTCACGCGTCCCTGGAGACAAAGCAACACCACGGGGTCGCTTCCGCCTCTTATGGCCACCAGGGGGACGAGTTACGAGCGATTATATTTTGGGAATAAATCAAACATTCACAGTTCTAAGTGGAGCGGCCGCCAAAAAGTGGTTCTCCTCCGCCAGTAAGTAAACAGGGAGTCGCCTTCACCGCCCTCGTCACTGCGGTGCTTCCCTCTCCCCCTCTAGAACAGTCCTCAGATAAATCAAGGAAGGAGGCGCTGCTTGTACAAAACAACAACGGGACAAAGAAAGGCAACGAGATCCTCTTAAGTGGGACACCAAACCACCACCACCACCACCACCACCACCATCACCTTCCTCCTCCTCCTCCTCCTCCTCCTCTGACTCGAGACGCCGTGCCCGGACAGAGGTTAAAAGTCACTCTGCCTCCGCCCTTCATTCTTGCATAAAATATCCTCGCCCTAGTAAAGTGAACGAGATATATATCCTGATAGGAAATTCCACACGTAATATAACTTTCCGTATCGATCGATAGATATGAATATAGAGCATTTCATCCAATCATCTGCCCTTGACGCGCACCACAGTGTTTTAGAGCTTAAACCCGACATGAGGCTCTGTAGATACCGACGATAGCCGCACACACACACACACACACACACACACACACACACACACACACACACACACACACACACACACACAAGCATTCATGTACACACACAATGACAACAAATGCACGCTTATTTGGCATCATGTAAACACTCATGCGGATACGGGCATGTACACGTCAAAACATCTGCACACACACCACACACACACACACACACACACACACACACACACACACACACACACACACACACACACAAAGATTCTCCTACACTTTACCAGGTCCTCAGTCTTCACACCATTTTCATACACCTTTTATTCTTTCGCATTTAGTATTATTTTCTATCATTATTATTGTAATTAACACAACGCACAATCAAGAACACCGAGAACAAGTACACACCATACACACCAGAACACACTTACAAATATCACCATTTATATAAGTAAATACACCCTAGAGCACCCTGTGAGGCAAGTACAACACCTATCCTACATTTGTTTTTTTCATTTTTTTCTACAATCCGACCACACACACACACACACACACACACACACACACATAACACTTAAGAATTCTATCCACCTCCCCACCTACCTTCCCTCCCTCCTTCTCTCCCTCCCTCCACCCCACACCAGATCCCCTCCAGCGCCGTCTCCTTCACATAAAAGTCTACAGAACCAAGTCCATTTTGCAGCATTTCCTCGGGTCCGCGTCTTACTGACATGAGCTCAGCAAGATCCTCGAGGACTCAGCATAGACGGACACAAAATGATACGCGCTCGTCTTGTTATAACGTAATATTTGAATATCTTTACGAGTATACACTAAGGAAGGTACAGTGAAGGGAGAGAGAGGGAGAGGGAGAGGGATGGAGAGAGGGAGAGGGAGAGGGAGAGAGAAGGTACACGAATTTACTTCATAACAGAGAAAAGCAGTTCGTGGGAATGTATATATAAATCTTGATATAGAAAATAAAGGATATTATTATTTGCATTGAGTGATGGAGTGAATGGCTGCAAGTGTTGAGGCGATCAGTGAGTAAGGGTGAATGTTGTGTTGCGTTGTGTTGTGTTGTGTTGCGTTGCGTTGCGTTGCGTTACTGGGAGAATATGTACAAGTAAGAAGGTGGTTATGTGTGTCCCAGCCCGCACCAACACTCACGCCTTTGTTGTGTTAATAGCTACTGATTGATTGAAAGATTGGCGCCGCAACATCGAGGTCATAAGGCGTCTTAATACAGAATCACGTGACACTGACGCCATTGCGACCCACTGAGCGGACAAAAGGACAAAAGGAGGAAAAGTGAAAGAAAGATCGCAACTGTGAAATATTTGAAGATAAGAATTCCATTTCAAGAGAGATAAAAAAAAAAAACTACAAGATATTTGAGGGAAGGTAACAACTGCAAAATATTTGAATAAAAAAGAAAAAGAAAAGAAAAAAAAACAGAACCTAACTACATAAACTAACACATGAATGAACTGATGAAGTGAAATATAACACACGTATACGCACAACCAAACAAAACAATTTTCAAACCACGGAATTAAAAGATATTATATAAAAAGAAGATAAAAAAAAACAAAAAAACAAAGGTTACAGAAAAGACAACACATAGTACACAAACAACACGATAAACTCTAAACACCACAAATAACCACCACCACCACCACCACCATCACCACCACCACCAAAACAACAACAACACACCACAAATAAACGAAACCACAAATATAAAAGATCTGCTCCACCCCATTACAATCACACCACCACCAGACACCCCCGTAGAGCGCGCCCCCCTGCCAGGACCCCCGCCGCTCGCTTCACACCTCCTCGTCGTGGTGTATGACGTTTGGCACTATCTGGCCAGGTTATCAGAGCTATAGGGGGTCGTTAAAACCTGCGGACAAGACAGAGCGAGAGTCTAGACGCCTTGGAGGAGGAGGAGGAGGAGGAGGAGGAGGAGGAGGAGGAGGAGGAGGAGGAGGAAGATCTGAGAGTGTTGGAGTTAAGGATATAGGTGAGGAAATACGAGTAGTTAGTTGTGGTTGCAAAGGAGGGACAGAGAGAGAGAGAGAGAGAGAGAGAGAGAGAGAGAGAGAGAGAGAGAGAGAGAGAGAGAGAGAGAGAGAGAGAGAGAGAGAGAGAGAGAGAGAGAGAGAGAGAGAGAGAGTACCCACATTACAATAAAGAAAGCATTCACAAGATATACGAGGGATGAGAATAAGAATAAAAAAATTTGTATAATGACGACACAGGAGAAGTAAAAGTAGGAGAGGAGGAGGAGGAGGAGGAGGAGGAGGAGGAGGAGGAGGAGGAGGAGGAGGAGGAGGAGGAGGAGGAGGAGGAGGAGGAGGAGGTGGAGGAGGAGAAAAGAAAAGATACAAGCATAAAGATGAAAGAACCGGAGACAACGACCACAATAACTACTAAACGCACAGACACACATAAAAAAAAAAAAAACAATGAATCTCCTTGAACAATAAAGAAAAAAAAAATGAGGAAAATAAAAGGTGAGGAATTTAGACGACAGGTATCACTTCCCTTAACACATTTGGAGGACATGAACAAGCTGCGCCGTGAAAACCTACTCCACTCTGAGGCGCCGGACAGTTTAGAAGGAACTCGTTGCCTTAAATAAGACGGTGAGCGATTAGCCAACAAGCCGAGCCAGCCAGGTAGACACACGTTACCTGGGCTGACCCTCTAACGCATGATGGGTCGCCGCCTCAGGTGAGCGGGACGCGAGGTGGGGTCCTGCCTCACCTGAAATATTTGGGTGTGTTAGAGAACGTCAACGGGGATGTCGATGGAGGAAGATAAACACATAATCCATTCTGCCAACTCTATATGTTAAGGGGTGTTCTTCCGCCACCACCGCCACCACCATAACCAGTGCCTCCACCACCACCACCACCACCATGACTTGCCTATCATCGCCTGCCGTCTACCCATCACCTATTCACCTATATCTCATGTCCTCCCTTCCTTGTTCCTCTATCCTTTCTTGTGTTACTTTGTTCTCTTCCTTCTCTTCTGTTCTTTCCGCTTTTTTTTCTTTTTCTGTTCCTTTTCCTCTAGCACCTGTTGCCTATCCCTTCCTTTCCTGGCTCACTGTACCTCACCTTTCTTCTTCTTCTTCTTCTTCTTCTTCTTCTTCTTCTTCTTCTTCTTCTTCTTCTTCTTCTTCTTCTTCTTCTTCTTCTTCTTCTTCTTCTTCTTCCTCCTCCTCCTCCTCCTCCTCTTCTACTTCTCATTCTTCCTATTTCTCCTCCAACCACAATCTTTCCTCCTTCTCTTCCTCCTCCTCCTTCTGCATCTTCCTACTTTTCTTCTCCCTTCTTTTCATTTTCTCTCTCCTCCATATTCTTAATTTCTTTATTTTCTCCTTCCTTTCTTCCACTACTTCCTCTCCAATCATGCCGAGAGAGAGAGAGAGAGAGAGAGAGAGAGAGAGAGAGAGAGAGAGAGAGAGAGAGAGAGAGAGAGAGAGAGAGAGAGAGAGACTATCTAATATCTTCTAGTTTTAATTCCAGCGGACAAAGGAGATAAACATAGCAGACAACCACACCACGTCCATAAATCTGAGCCACGTGTGTCCAGCGCCTGCATAAATATAGATTTGGGGCTAATACTTATTTCTAATACACTAACTACACTAGCGCTGCATGTTAGCGAAAAAAAATATAGATTAATAGAATAAACGGACGACGTGTATAAAAAAAAAAATAATACTAAGCTAATTCTTATTTCTTATACGCTAACTAGTCTGCTACAAATACACCGTTAATAAGATAAGAGTATATACGGCGTCTGTATAACAAATAGAACTCGTTGTAAGCCTCCATTATGCCGATGAGATACAAGATCGCAAGCCGCAAATATTAAAGTAAATAGTTCGCAGATAACGAAACATAATTAGTTACGGAAGGAGGGAGATAGGGAGGGAGAACGGGATGATAACGATACGTCCAGGCGAGTATGACCTGCATGACTTACGAGGATTGATAAGCCACGGAACCCTAAATGAAATATTGTGGATAAAATGTAACTCAGTGACAATCTTTAGAAGTTGATGAGGAGGAAAAATAAGAGCAAGAGCATGACAGAGAGGGAAAAATCATGATAGAAGGATTGGAGGTAATTAAGATTGTGATGAGGTTTATTCCAACACTAAATACTAATGTTACTATACTACTACTACTACTACTATTACTACTACTACTACTACTACTACTACTACTACTACTACTACTACTACTAATACTACTAATAATAATAATAATAATAATAATAATAATAATAATAATACGAACAGCAACAACAACAACACTACCACCAACAACAAATTAAAATAAAATCCAGATCACGAACAAACCAAGAAGGGGAAAAAAAAAGGCGACTACAAACACGAAAAAAAAAAAAAAGGCAAGGAACGGTTGACGAAGAAGCAACAGGAAGGAAGAACAGAGGAAGGAAGTAAGGAAGGGAGGACGAGGGAGAGACAGCCCTGGAGGAGGAGGAAGAGGAGGAGGGGAGAGATAAAACTTGACCCCACCAAGTCTCGGTCTCGTGGCCATGCGGAGATATCTCACCATCTCGCAGCCAGGTCGAAGAGACGTTGCCTTATCATCTCGCTTTGCATACGTCCATCAATATTCACTTGGCTGAGGCAGGTGAGGCAGACACTTGATATACGCACTCCTCCACCCTCTCCACCCCTTCCATCTCCTCCACCTAGCCACCCACTCCCGCCCATCCGTCCCTTCAGTTCCTCCCGACGCCGCCTTCATTCTCTCTCTCTCTCTCTCTCTCTCTCTCTCTCTCTCTCTCTCTCTCTCTCTCTCTCTCTCTCTCTCTCTCTCTCTGGTTCACTATTCAAGTCTTCGTTTTCTTTCATTTTTTCTTTCTCTTTCTTTCAGCTTCTTTGTTTGCGTGTCTTCTCTCTCTCTCTCTCTCTCTCTCTCTCTCTCTCTCTCTCTCTCTCTCTCTCTCTCTCTCTCTCTCTCTCTCTCTCTTGGCTTCCCCTGTTTAGGCCCACCCATCCACCCACATTCATGAACCCACTTATTCACTTACTATCCATCTAGAAAATCTATCCACCTTTCTTTTCATAAGCACTTTTTTACTCTCTTTTCATTTGTTTTTCATATATATTTATACAAGTACAGTTTTATCATCTATCTTTTTTTTTTCATTCCTCATATTTGTGATCACTATCTTCACCTCGTTTCCTTTTCCCTGTCGTGTTTCTTTTGTATATTCGACATTTTTTAAGTTTTTTTCTTTTTTTTTTTTCTTTCTTCTCTCCATGTTCCCGATCTGTCATGTTCCTTCATCGCTTTTCCTCGCGTTTTGACAATAGCCTCCACTTTCTCTGACCCTCCGTTCGTCTTTATCTTATCTCCTTCCTGTACATATATTCTCCTTTTTACAGTTCCCCACTCCCTTTTCTTTGTTACACTACTATGCTGTTAATTCCTGATGGCTGGTTGGCTGTCTGGCTCCTCTCTCTCTCTCTCTCTCTCTCTCTCTCTCTCTCTCTCTCTCTCTCTCTCTCTCTCTCTCTCTCTCTCTCTTTCTCTCTCTACATAAAACAAACAAAAAATCAAAAACCAAAGCAGAATCATTACTAACACCACAAAAAATAATATAATATATAAATACATAAGTAAAATACATGAATAAAGTATATACCAATTTCAAAACAGGAAGGTGGAGGCGGGGCGTATGAGGGGAAAAAAAATACATGTAATAAAAAGTCTAAGAAAATAAATTACAAGAAAATTATACATTGTGACAGTAATAATAACTGTCGTGAAAGATGTAAGACCCAAATATTTGTTTAGAAAAATCATTTGAGCCGCAAGAGTACACCTTACATCACGCGCTACACCCTCCCGCTACACCCAAAGTACACAAAAAATGAAAGGTATATCCGCAACACCTATCAACACCTATCTTCCTCCGCGTGGCGTTATCATCACCATCAACAACCCTCGGCGTCATCAGTGACCCACCCACCATCACCATCACCACCACCATCACCAACATACCCACCCGCCCTCGCCCTTCAACCCCTTTCGATATCACCATCACCACCATCCAAGCACCATTACCCTCATCACCTTTACCATCATTTCTCCACCACTTGTCAACTGCCACACAATCACATCCTTCCCATCAACTCCATCATCACTTTGGAATGATCCACACCACCACCACCACCATCACCACCATTAAACTTATCATCATCACCCTACACATTCATTATCATTCACTCCATTACTCCATCACTCCATTCCACCCTTACATAATTTCACGATAATCACCATTCCTGCATTAACTGTCCCCCTCATCGAGCTGCACCGCCTCGCCAGCACCACCATTATCACCACCACCACAAGCACCGCCACCATCACCTCTGCCGCATTTACATCAGTACCCAGTCAGCTGTGGCGAGACGAGCTTTCCCCGACGCCCGAAAAAGGAGTGAAGGAAAGTATTCTTTGTTTAAGCCGAGCCTCTCTCAGAACTGTTTATTAATCACATTACTGACCCCTCTCTACCAGGCCATTAAACATTAACTTTGCCTTCGAATAATACTATTGGTGTTCTTAAATGTTTCGATATTATAATTCAATTTCTTTTAACTTCTTTTAACCGATTATGGTGGAAGTTATAGGGGTTTTCAAGAGTTCATGATTTTAGTGGTTAAAGAACAAAGGACTGCACATTCAATAGAAAAAATAATCTTCAGTGCCTGACTTATGATCCCCGTGGTCTTTCAAGTTAATCCTTATGAATGCCCTGAAGTGCTTAAGAATGCTAGCTATCATTGAGTTAGAATAATCAAGACGTGCCAATCATAAGTGTTAAATCATACTCGTCTTCTCATTCCTTCTCTTCTTTCACGTCCTCTCCACCAAAAAAATAATGAATAAATTAATGAGTCAATAAATAAACAAGCAAACAAACTAACCAGTAAATAAATCAATCAATAAAATCACCTTTTGCGCAGCCTATGAGTAATTGCAAGGTTTCGAATTATTAACCTCACACAGCTATCATATTTCCCACATCCCTCTCCGCCAATTACCTTTACTTCTCGTCTTCCACCCCGGTCTACTAAAAAAATCGACCTTAACTTAACCTTTTGAGTCATACTTAGCCCTTGAATGATGAAACCCACATCCCTTCTATCACACGTGTTAAGTACCTCTCCTCTCCCTACATCTCATTTTCTTCATCTCCCTCCAGTCTGCTCAAGCCTTTGTTTGAGTGGCAGCAAGCCTCACAATGATCAAACCTGCGCTCCTTCACATGCTTGCATTGCAGTTCTCGTCGTCTCAACCCCTCCCCTCCCCTCTCCTCTCGTCTTTTCCCACCTCCTCCCACCTAAGAGACAGTCTTGATCCAGCCTTTGTTTGAGTCATAACAAGCCTTCGAATAATCAACCACACACCTACCACACCTGTCGAATTCCTCACCTCTGCCTATTGTTCCTCCTCCTCCTCCTCTCTCTCCTCCCCTTTCCTGCCACCCAAAAACTCGGCCAGGTACGCACCACACCTGGCTCTCATCCTGCTGGTGTCATTCTACTTTACATAAAAAAGATATTTAAGACGCAACGTCTCCTAGTCCTTGATAGTTATCGTGCAGCGGGCGTTTATCCTGCCAGCATCAGCCCGGTGTTGCCGATAGTGGAGCTTTGTCGTACAATTTTACGGCACTCTTTAACGCCGATATCTTTTAACGGCTCAAAACCTCTAAGAATACAAGGGAATCGATGGATATATATTGGAGTGCGCGTAGTTTTCCACTTTACTCGGAAAATATAAATGAATACCTATAAAAATCGATGGGAGAGGCAGGGTGACAAACGCACACACCCCTCCCTCTCCCACTCACTCTCCCTCCTCGCCCACCTCTAGACACGCTGCGTTGGCACCATTGCATCTATGAGTACATCCATCATCCAATTTCAGGCGTCACACTCTAGCATCTGATCATTCAACTTACATCATTAATTATTATTTATCACTTGCCAATAGCATTCAGCGCTGGGCCTTCATCTACATACGATCATTTCCACCCGGGAGAGGCTTCGGACTCCCCTTCCTGTTCTGTACAGTTTCTAAGGCTGAACTGAATTATTAACAAAGGACTCGAGACTTGTTCTGTGGGTGTGCAAAAGCGGTGCCGATCGTGAGCTCTGCGTGGACACGAGTACGACTAATTCACTGATATATGGAGAGCATTTATCAACGCCAGCCTCGACGCCCCCCGCTGGCTACTTATTTTGTCTAAACTGCGAGTGCTTAGGAGCATTTAGTGGCACTACTGCACACGCGAGGGAACTGAGCAGGTAGCAATGTTCCGCGACGCTCACCTGCCCGAACCATTACCTGAGGATAATAACTCACATTTGTCCTGCTGCAATGGACGGCGGTGCTCGCAATTTTGCAGTGTGAAAGCTTCTAACGTCGTATCTTTTCTTTGAGTGTATTATTTTTTTCTTGAGTAAATTTATATTCTACACCGAAACAGGATACACGTTTTATAGAACCCTTTCTTTCTTTTTTTTTTTTTTTTTTAGATTAATGGTCTAGCAATCATTAAACAGATAAACAAACAAATAAACGAGGACAATAATGGTACCTTATTGCTAAACTCAATCAAATTAACACATATATAAACATGCAAGTACACAATACTGAACGCGCATTGATTCCTACTGTTTAACTGCTTCCTAGTACCTGCACTGTGCAAAGTTTGTGCCACGAGACAAAACGTTTCCCAAACACTCAAGTAATAAACAAGAGAAACGCGCCTCTAAATGCTTGCACCAGTCAGCAGCCAGCAAGCATAATGTAAGGTGAATATGTCTGCTGAGTGAAAGGAAACAAATGCACGGAGGAAGAGGAGGAAGACAAATAATTATGAACGATGCATAATGAGAGGATAAATATTGTTTTTATCTTCGACAAACAACCATCGTCAGCTTTCAACAACCATCAGTCACCACCACCATTACCACAATTCAAGCCTCCTACACCACCACAACACACCACCGCCACGGGAGGCAACACTCACTCACTGCTATCACAACACACACACACACACACACACACACGCACAGTCTCCACCCAGCACCCACCTGTCTGCTATCATTTCACCCTTATCACTGCCTTACATTCTTGCTAACACTCCTCACTTTCCGCTAACTTAATATTTATTCTTTCTCTTACAAACCTGGCGCCCTTATCTATCCTCAGTGCCACATATCTACATTCTGGCACTACACCAGCTCACAACAAACACACGAGACCACTAAATACCGTGTTATTTCTCAGATATTTTACAGGAATGCCTAAAAAATGACAGTTAATCAATCTATAGACAAAATATGAGTTGACAGACCTACCTTGGACATGTTCATATTGCGCAGGCGTTCATCGGCCAGCATTCGGTTGTACATGGCGCGCGCTAAATTCGACCTTAAGTATGGCCCGCCGCGCGCCTCACTCATGCCGATCGCCGCCGCCAACACACACACCACGATCCGCCACTCCAGCCCGGCACTCATCCAAGACACCCACTCCACCACCAGCGTGAGGTACCACAGAGCGTCCGGGAATGTCAAGCAGTACAGAATTCAGTGCTAAAGTTACGTTAAATTCACTAAATGCCTTGAACACTGCTACGGGAGCAGGTGTGTGGGGCGGCAGCTGCTTGGCAACGGCCTCCTCCTGGCTGATTTACACACGTTCCCAATGGTTTACCTCTGTCCACAGCGCGTCCCTGGGTGGTCAAACACTCGTAGGTCAAGGAAAGCACGTCAGATGAACAAATTAGGCAGAAATAACACCGTAATATGCACTTAAAATAAGGGGCCTTGAGGAAGATGGCGTTGTTTACTGTACGCTGAGGCCATCTGGCGGCGGGCGGGATGACCACGTGCGGGAGGGAGGTTTAAACCCGGATCGATGGCGCGCTGAGGTATCGCCCCACTAGACTGACTGATTTTATAGGGAAATTTTTATACAACATTCCAATTACGTAGCATGAAGGCAGTTTTATACCTCATGAATACTCACACGAGGACTTAACAAGAACTCTGGACAGTGCTCGCCGGGATGGGCAGCGGCGTCACCTCGCTTTCACATTTTATTTTTCGAGAATTCTGAGGGGAAAAAGTCTGGAAGGAGGAACGGCAGTATCAAAGGAAAATTGAATTAGCGGAAGTTTGCCTATCTAATGTGTGCTTTCATAACGTCGACGCGGCACCAAAGAAACTTGATAAGAAGGGGAAGGGAGAGGAGGAGGAGGGGCCCGAAGGGGGAGAGGAGGAGGAGGATGAGAGAGTAAAGGAAAAGAGAGGGAGAGGAAGGGAGGAGGAAAATAAGATTCAGGATGGTGGAATATTCAAAAGTGAATGGATGTAAACGGCAAGCGAGTAAATACAGGAATAAAGATAAAACAAGAATTAAAAAATAAATAAATAAATAAAGTTAAGGATGAATAAAGAAAAGACTGAATTAACGAATGTTATATATATATATATATATATATATATATATATATATATATATATATATATATATATATATATATATATATATATATATATATATATATATATATATATATATATAAAGAGAGCAACAGAAAACCACCCTGCCTTAATGAGAGATGCAAAAATGTGTATGTAAAATGATGAAAATATATGAATTTGATTTAATAAAAGTGAAACGTATACAAAACGAGGATAAAGGATACAAATTTCCTTAAACATAACACACACATACACACACACACACACACACACACACACACACACACACACACACACACACACACACACACACACACACACACTAATGAAATAAATGGATGGAGGAAGGAAGAAAAGGAAAACGAAGGAGAGGAGGAGAGGAGGAAAGAGAAGGCGATAAAGGTAGGCCTATAAGGAGGGAAGGAAGAAAAGGAGGAAAAGGAGGAAGAAAAGGGCTGAGAAGGCGGAGAGCGAAAAGTCCTCAAGGAGTAAGATGAGCGGTGGATGGACCTGTAATGGATTGGTGAAGGGAATGGGCGGAGGGGAGGGAAAGAGGGGTAGGCATGTAATGTATAGGAAGGAAGGAAAGGGAAGGAAGGATGGGGTGTGACGTACTGACTGAAATAGAGGCGAGGGAATGGAAAAGAGGAGGGGTGTGAAATACATGCTCAGAAATTGTGAAAGAGGATAAAAGTGGTGAGAGGAGAAGAGGAGGAAGTGAGGAATGTTAGGGTAAGGATAATACTTGATAAATAATGGAAGGCTTGTGAGAGAGGATTGAAGTGGTGAAAGGAAAAGACGTGGAAATGAGTAGGATTAAGATAAGAACTATATATATATGATATTAGTGGAAAAATTAGATGCATGAAGTGGTAAAGAAATATAAAAAATATACATATGTTTAAATATAATCACATGAAAACACGAATAGGAAAAATATTTCAAAACTGAGTATGCAACAAGAAACAAAAATAGAAAAACAGGAAACTAAAAACTGCAAAGATAGATGCTGATAAACGGAGCAGAGAAAACAAACGAGTAAAATAGATGAAACAGAGGAAAACTAAACATGTATAAAGAAAAGTATCAGAGAGAGAGAGAGAGAGAGAGAGAGAGAGAGAGAGAGAGAGAGAGAGAGAGAGAGAGAGTTGGATGACTAAGAGTGAGAGTGAGGACAGTGCTAAACCACATAGGCCTCCAGAAAGGATGAGTTAGGGAGACACGTAGGCCTCTCCCCTTCCCTTAGGCCTGGGAAGGGAGAGGGGAAGGGGAGGGAGTCTTGGGTGGGCGAGACCAAGAAATTTAACTGATTAACGAAAAATCGATACTTAGCACACGAGGACATAACAGTTGCCAGATTGTCTACATTTTCTGTCTACATTTTTTTTTTCCTCCTTTCAAGACGGCAGTGTCCTTCGCCATGTGTTTACAACCTTTTTTTACGAGTTTCCTGGTGAATGTACAATTGTTCACGCAGCTATGACGGAGATGCTTGTTTTACTCCCGCTACTTCAATGTGTACACGCTAAACCAAGACTATTGTAACTATTTCGTATAACGCGGTAAGTCAGCAAAAAAAAAAAAAAAGGGCGGGGTATCAAAAGAGAAATTGGAGAAGCGATCAGAGGAGAAAGAAAAGAACGAAGAGTGAGAGAAAAAAGGGGAAAACAAGAAATAAAGGATTCGTCACAAGGAAACACGCAACTATGACAAAAGGAGGAATTAGAGAAGAGACGGACGGAGAAAGGAAGGAATGAGGTGAGAAAAAAAAATAGTTGATATAAAAGGAAAAGAAGTAAAGGATTGACGTCACAAGGAAACACGCAACTATGAAATGGAAGAATCAGAGAGGGGAAAGGATAGAACAAGGAAAATTTAGGAAGATATAAAAAATAACAACTGATAAAAGAAAATTAAGAGCAAATAAGAATAATAAACGTCATAACGAAACGATGAACAGAAACAGGATTTGATAAGAAGATGAACAAAGAAGAAGGACGCAGAAAGAATTGAAAAAAAAAACACGGATTAAATGGGAAACGAGGAGAAAAGAAGATTAATCGAAATCATAACAGAACAATGAACATGAACAGAGGAACCAGAGAAAAATACACAAAAAATATATAAATAAAAATAAATAAATAAAAAAGCGTGGGTAAAGTAGAAACATGAAACACGAGATAAAAAAAAAAAAAATGAAAAATGAAAAAAAAAATATCACAAGCAAACAACGAACTACAAAAACGGGAACTAGACAAGAAAAAAAAAGAAAAGAAAAACACGGATGAAGAAGAAAGATGAAAGAAGGGAGGAAGAAAAGAGCGTGATAAGAGAAACATGGAAAAAAAATTATAGGCAAACAATGAATAACAAAAGAACTACAAAAAAAAGGGAATTATAAAAGAAAGAAAAAAAAAGACGGATGAAGAGAGGAGATGAAAGAAGGGAGGATAAATAGCGTGGTAAAAAATAAACAAAAAAGTATATATATATATATATATATATATATATATATATATATATATATATATATATATATATATATATATATATATATATATATATATATATATATATATATATATATATATATATATATATATATATATATATATATATATATATATATATATATATATATATATATATATATATATATATATATATATATATATATATATATATATATATATATGAACAAGCAGAAAACGAACAACAAAAAAGGAAATTAGAAAAGGAAGAGAAAAAAACACGAACGAAGAAGAAAGAAGAACGAAAGAAGGAAAAGAAAACAACATGATAAAAAGGGAAACAAGAAGCAAAGAATCGACGTCACAACCTTGTTAAACGGTGAATAAGAGGATCGTGTATTCCTCCTCCTCTTCCTCCTCCTGCTCCTCCTCCTACTCCTCCTCCTCCTCGTCTGCTGCCTCTCAACTCCCTGCCTTTGTGTCACTATCGATAGGTTGCCGAAGCGAGGGCTGCGATGTGAGAGAACTTTCTTTTAATGAGGAAACGGTGAGTGAGTGAGCGAGTGAGAGTGAGAGTGAGTCAGATTTCGTGTAGTACCTGGCGTGCGTCGTGTGTGTGTGTGTGTGTGTGTGTGTGTGTGTGTGTGTGTGTGTGTGTGTGTGTGTGTGTGTGTGTGTGTGTGTGTGTGTGTGTACGTTTTAAGAGGCTAATTTGTATACAGTTTCAGTCACGCTTGTTCTTAGTCATTATTGTTATTTCTTTTTCTGTCTTTCTCTCTTTATTATTATTATTATTATTATTATTATTATTATTATTATTATTATTATTATTATTATTATCTTTATTTTCACTCTACCACCTTAAAGCATTTAGCATTTCCTTCTAATAATATATTCTGTAATCTTAACTTGCTTATTATATACATACGTTGATGCTTTATTTATTTATTTATTTATTTATTTATTTATTTATTTATTTATTAGTTCTGTGTGTTTATGTATGTATGAAAGTCATTCATATTCTATTCATTCTTGTGTCTTGAAAGTTCAAATTTTCTCCACACTCTGAACACACTTTGTCCACCATCTCGATTTTTACTCATATATTCGTTTATTCCGTTAATGCATTGCCTCCTTCATTTACATATTCATTCTTCAGTTAAGTTACGCGCATATTTTCTTACAAGCCAAAAAT
>NC_087163.1:4887500-4915000 GCF_035594125.1 Scylla paramamosain
TTTCCTACGAACGATTTTGTACGTTCCGCCTTTTTTTTATTTGTTTATGTGTTTATCTGGTTGTTTGCTTAATTATATTCTGTATTCATTTATCTATTTGTTTACTTGTTCATTTATTTGTTTATTTATTTCTTATTTATTTTTATTTAATTTTATCTATTTACTATACATGTGGTATTATTTTATGTATTTACGTATTTATTTATTTATTCTATTTCATTTCTCTTTTTTTTATATTTTTATCGATTTATTTATTTATTTTTTTCCCACACTGCTTCGTTTGATATTACTCGTTTTCCTCCTTTATCTTTTACTTTTGGCAAGTGAGAGCGGGAGAGATCTTCTTAACATAAATACTTCCCAAGTCAATCACTGATAAGACTGATGTGTAATTATGTGCCTCCAAGTATTTCCAGTTTATAATATTTTATCTTGCAATATTTACGCACAAAAAACTGGCAAAAAAAACTTTGTTCTTTCGATAGTTGTCTATTTTCTGATCGGATAATTTCATTTAGATCATTACAAGTTTTATACTCATTAATCTAGTACTTAAAATGTCGTCCGAGAAAACTTTTAGCAGTGTAAAGATTGAAGAAATTGTGTTACCATGATATTTCAACTCAAACCTTTTAACCAAACGTCATCCATTTTCATCGCATCTTGGATATAAATCTTATGCTCTTTTAACTTTTACCTTAATGCAAAGAATACAACTCATACATATGCACACTCTACACAACAGATACACACACCCTTGCTGACCATAACAAATTTAGTCACCCTTTTACGTTTAAATTGTAAACAAATTTCAAACATAAATATCTAGATACCAAACCTATTTTTCTGGATCTTAATGCAAAGAATACAATCCATACACACAAACATCACACAAGCATCACACACAGCAGCCAAACACACCTTCGCTCACCATAACAAACCTACTGAGACTAACGTTTAAACTGTAAATACATTTTAAATATCAACCCTTTGTTCTCGATCATAATACAAACACACACACACACACAACACATGAAGATCACTTTAACAAACCTAATCAGACTTTTATGTTTAAACTGCATATACATTTTAAACACAAACATCAAACCTTTTTTTTCTGTAGATTAATACAAAGAATACACACAGCACAACAATACGCAACAGATAAACATGCCTTCACTCACCATAACAAACCTAATCAGCCTTTTACGTACGTTCCAAACACATACTTTCCATCATCAAAACTTTCAAGACGTCGCTGCGAGTACCTACCCACGCCAAGCCCTCAGAGTCCTTTACACAGTAACTCTCTCTCTCTCTTCTCTAGGTTCACGACGCACGTTCTGGGAAAAGCTGGTAAGAATTCGAGAATCAATTAAAGCCGCTCCGCTCGCGATTAACGAATGCAAAGTTAAATAGAAGAGGAGGGGAAGTGGAGGTCTGAGATGAGAGGAAAGAGGGGGACGCGAGGGGAAGCCGGGAGGGAAAAAGGGGAATGAGAAATGAGAGAATGGTAGAAGAAAGGGAGCGAGGAAAAAGGGGTTGAAGGATAAATGAAGGACAACAAAAGGATAAGAACATACGTGGAAATAAAGTGATCATTATGACAGAGAGAGAGAGAGAGAGAGAGAGAGAGAGAGAGAGAGAGAGAGAGAGAGAGAGAGAGAGAGAGAGAGAGATGGGGGCACCGGCTGAGGGGAGGAAGGAAGGAAGGACGGGAAATAGGTGGAAGAGGAGGAGGGAGAGGAGGAAGGGAAGGGGTAGGGGAGGGGAGGAAGGGAAGGGAAGAGAGGGGGAAGGAGGGAAAGAAGGGGTGGCGAGGAGCTGGAGGGGAAGGGACGGGCGGGTGTCATCTGCCCTTTGAAATTACGAGCCTTTAGAACCCGGGAATTTCAGGAATTAGGGAGCTTTTTAAATCAGTGGTGTATGAGACAGGGTGGGAGGGTGAGCTCTCTCTCTCTCTCTCTCTCTCTCTCTCTCTCTCTCTCTCTCTCTCTCTCTCTCTCTCTCTCTCGTTGATTTTTATATTTTTGTACATCATATTTTTTTTTTCCGATATTCAGAACTAATATACATTTTTCGCTTCATTACGTCATTGATCTCTTATCTTTCAATAACCGATACCTGTGGACGAACTGAGCCCCGCTGGAAGGTTGTATATGTTTCAGTGATGATCTCAGCGTGATATTAGGTATGCATATTACCTGAATCATTACGTATTTAGCAATCGAAATGCACAAGCTGAGGGGAGCACGGAAGTGAAAACAGAACATATAATCAGCAAATAGCAAACGAACTCCGTCTGTTTTCAGGATCTAGTCTCCCATAAATCAAACGCTCGAAGTAAAAAATATATACACTATTTTTATACAAATGTCACTATACAACAAACATATAAATAAATAATTATCACCCGTGAGATCATCCTGACTTTATCTTCCTTTCCCGTTCTCTAGAGGAAGGCAGGTGAACGTGTCACCTGGCATGCTAATTAAACCCCACGACACCACCAGCTCCAGGCGTGGCGTGACCCGGAGACCACCACCTTCACCACCACCGTCACCATCACCACCGTCACCATCACGACCGTCACTGTCACCCTGATCCCTCCACTTCCCAAACACCGTGAAGGCGACCTGAGGGAGGAATGCTGCGCTGGGAGGGACGGGTGGGCATGCTTGGGTGTGATGCTGACGGAGTTGTGGTTCTGTTGGTGATCTCGTATCTTTTTATATTAGGGTTGTTTGTCTTCTTGAAGTGTCTTTTTGTATTACTTAATGTATGTGCTTTATGTATTTCTTTAAGTGAAGCTGCTTAGTCGTTGAGTGAAGGAATATTGTTGTTATTTTCTACTACTTTTCTTTTTCTTCTTTTTTTCCATTTTTATTATCATTATTATTATTATTATTATTATATTACTATCATTATTTCGTGATGGTGGTGGTATTAATATAGTTTGCTGTGTCTGTTTCCTTCAGTCTCTCCGTCTTCATTCTCTCAGCATCTTTCTCATTCTCCATTTTCAGCATCTTTTCCTTTCTTAATTTCCTTCCTTCAATCAAATCCTTCAATTCTATACTGACATCCCCCCCTACTCTCTCTCTCTCTCTCTCTCTCTCTCTCTCTCTCTCTCTCTCTCTCTCTCCTGCCTTTCCTTCATTACCTTCTTATCTGCCATCCTAAGTCTTCCTCTCCTTCACTTCTCTTCTCCGTTCTTTCTCACACCTCCGCACACTTCCTCCTCCTCCCCTGCGCCTGTCCTACACCCTCCGCCCCTCCCTTCATCCCTCCCCCTTCCATCTCGTGATTACCTTGTTAATTATCCCAAACATCATCAGCATCAAAGGTGTTTTTCCCTCACGACGCGTCCGCCTCGACGGCTCGAGGTGCCAAAGCTCTTAATCATTTTCCTATCTCCGGGGCCTCGCATTGCTTTTCTCTCTCCTTTTTCTTCTCTTTCTTTCTTCCCCTTCGATTCATTCCTCTCCTCCCTTCTTTAGTGTTCATTATCAATTCAAATGTACCTTTCCGAGGATGATTCAAATTATGTTGTGTCTTTATGAAATCATCAAGACAATGAACTTACTCGTATTTGACTCTCTCTCTCTCTCTCTCTCTCTCTCTCTCTCTCTCTCTCTCTCTCTCTCTCTCTCTCTCTCTCTCTCTCTCTCTCTCTATATATATATATATATATATATATATATATACATATATATATATCGTGCCTCCGCCAGCTGCCTATTTCGCCATCTTGAGTCGTCGTGAAATTAAAAAGACGCCAATTAAAACAAAAAGTTAGGACTGAGCTCCCCTTCTTCAATTAGCAAAGCCAATAAACACTGGAGGAGGAGGAGGAGGAGAAGGTGGAAGAGGAAAGAAAGGAGAGAGGAGAAAGAGAAGAAGAGGAGGTTAACAGACAAGAGGAGAAGATAAGAATGAGGTGAAGAAAGGAAAAACAACAAAAGAATAAGAAAATGAACACTAATAAGAATATGCTGCAAAAACTTCCACAACATAACACTGAACTGATGGAAGGATAAGCTGAGAGAGAGAGAGAGAGAGAGAGAGAGAGAGAGAGAGAGAGAGAGAGAGAGAGAGAGAGAGAGAGAGAGAGAGAGAGATATGAATAAAAAAAAAAGTAAATGTGAAGGGAAAGGGAAGAGAGATAAGATAAGGAAGCGGGGAAGGGCTGTACGGAAACAATGATAACAACTGAGAGAGGAGGGAAAATGAGGCATGATAATAGGAAAGGGAGGCGACACACGAGTATAACAAACAAAACCTGCAAAAATAGAAAGAGAAACGTTCGGTGAATGAAAAAAAATGAAAAAAAAAGAAAACAGGAAAGGAAAAACAGCGGAGGAAAAGTATATGCACGTTAAGAATAAGATAAAATTATATGCATTTACTCTTAAACAAAAAGCGAAAACTCGGAAATATAAATCACCAGAGAGAGAGAGAGAGAGAGAGAGAGAGAGAGAGAGAGAGAGAGAGAGAGAGAGAGAGAGAGAGAAAGGGAGAGGCAGAAAGAGGGAGGATACATAAATTAGAACTTTGAGCAATGATTAATTAAAACCTCCTCTCCCTAATGCCACACGGGAAGTTAGGAAAAGTTTTAAAGATGATCAAGAAAATGGAAGACCTGCTGCTGAGTTTCCTTCAAGTGATCGACAAAATTAAGTCGACTGTGACAAAAGTTCCTTGAATACATCTTTACAGAGAGGGACGACGACAAGGAGGAGGAGGAGGAGGAGGAGGAGGAGGAGGAGGAGGAGGAGGAGGAGGAGGAGGAGGAGGATGAAGAGGAGGAGGAGGAGGAGGAGAAGGAAGAAACAATTAAGACAAAGAGAAGAAGGAAGAGGAGTAGGAGGAATAGGGAACAAAAAACCGGGCGAAAATAAAGATAAAGAGAGAAAAAAGGAAAAAAATAGAGAAAAACAGTAAGAAGATGAAGGGTGGAAGAAAAGAAAGAGGATTTGGAAAAGTAAAATGAGGGAGAGCAAAGAAAAAAAAGAAAAAAAAAGAAGTGAAAAAAATGAAATAAATAAAAGGCTGTGTAGATAATAAAGATGGAGATGACAAGAGGATGAAATTAAAAGACGAGGACCTAAGCATGAAATTAGTAAAGAAAGTTAATTCGGCGATTCATCATGCTTTTCACCAAATGTTTTATGATGTACGCGCGTCGGGACCTTGCCACGCCAAAACTATGAAATGTAAATACACGAAGAATATGCGAAAGAAATACAAGACTCACTGAACTCCACAACTAAACTTCCTTAATTAAACACACAGTGATGAATTATGAAAAAAAAAAAACTTGAATTAATGATAATGACACCACCACTACCACCACCACCACCTCCACCTCCACCACCACCACTACTACAACACAGCCGCCACCACCATCAAACCCATCACCTCCTTCACATATAACAATGATAATAATAATAATAACAATAATAATAATAATAATAATAATTTGACATATAAACAAAGATAACAATAAACAGAAATTATAATTACAACAAAAATGAGAACAATAAGGAATAACTGACATGAGAAGAGAGAGAGAGAGAGAGAGAGAGAGAGAGAGAGAGAGAGAGAGAGAGAGAGAGAGAGAGAGAGAGAGAGAGAGAGAGAATGAGAGAGAGAGAGAGAGAGAGAAGAAAAAAACAGGAGAAAAAGACAACAACAACAACAACAACAACAACAACAACAACAACAACAACAAAAGCCAACAGTTGAAAGTTGATGCATAAACAATTGATGAAGGGTGACACAAGAGAGAATCAACGTGAAAAAATAGCATCAATCTGACAATGCCTCCCCTCCCGGCAATGAGCGGCTCGTTGCAAGGGCTGATCCCATTGTTGCAGAGTCAATAAGGGTACTGGAAGCCTTCCCCTCGCCTGCCTGCAATGAATAGTGCTATTTGAGGGGATCAACACGCCATCAACATCCATCGAGGGGTGACTTATGGTTTCCGACCCCCACAAGCTCTCTCTCTCTCTCTCTCTCTCTCTCTCTCTCTCTCTCTCTCTCTCTCTCTCTCTCTCTCTCTCTCTCTCTCTCTCTTGATACTTCTCATCCACTGCAACGCCTCTTTTTATCCATTTTCATAAACAAAAACTAATAATGATAATAACGACAACAGCAGCAGCAACCACAACAACAATAAATGCAACAACAACTACAACAACAACACCATCACCACTACCACTACCACCACACCACCACCACCACCAACAACAACAACAACAACAACAACAACAACAACAACAACAATGAGAGTGATGTTGATGACGAGAATACGAGTAGTAATAATGAAAAGAACAACACTAATTAATGATGGTATAAGCCGAACATCTCAAGTCGTGCTACAAGAATGATCAACAGGCAGCGGAAAGAGAGAGTAAGGGAGGGAGGGAGGGAGGGAGGGAAAGAAAGGTAAGGGAGAGTCAAAAAAAAAAAAAAAAAAAAAAACACTAACTTGGCTTTTGTGATTGACCCATCCGAGGGGAGGCTGCGGAGGGAGTGATCTCGCTGCAAGATCCCCCTCGCTTCTCAATTGCAAGCAGCGTTACCAGCAGAGGGGAAAAGTCCAGCCCTTACTCACGAACCAGACCCTCAACGCACTGGGAAAAACACGTGGCAAAGTTCAAACACCAAGTAAATAACACAAGGCAATGGTGGACTTGTGAAATAACAAAGAAAAATAAAGGAAAAAAGTAAGTTATTTTTTGTATTAAGAGGTTCGCTGGTATTCGTCTCGTCCTTGCAATGCTTGGCAACGCTGCAGAGAGAGAGGGAGGCAGCGATTGACTTAATGGCTGCAACAATATGGTGGTGGCGAGGGAAACACCACAACAACACCGCTTTTTTTGTGTCCCTTTTCACCAGAGCGGAGGGGAACGGCAGGACGATTAGACAGGAAGCGTTTTTGCAACATTTTCTTTTATGGTTTCTGCAATGATTCTTTCCTGGTTATTTTTTGTCTGCAGTTGCGCTTTTTGTTTTGTTTCGGAGCTGCCGCTGTTTCTGCCGGCCGTGTTTTTACGGTGAAGGAATGTAAAGTGATTTGCTCGCCGCTGATCCAGTTTTCGCCGCCGCTAGGTTACCGGAAGACCCGCAGAAAAATTCTGGCTTTTGACTTTGAAAGATTAACTAAATAAACACTACGAAAATATGAAAGAAAAGTCTGAATATGTACTTGAAAAAGAGCCTCTAAACTTTTATATTATATGTGTACTTGAGTCGTGTGTTATTTTTTTTATTGCTCTTTACCAGTATGGGGAAGAGAAGGCAATCGTTCATACTCTTGAAGTATTACACAAATAGTAAAACTCATGAGACTTAAAAAGATTGATTTACAAGAGGACTTCAATAAATTTTCAATGTCATTCGTTAAAAGAAGGAAGAAAACAAGACAATCGATCATAATACTGACGCTTAAAAAAAAAAAAAAGACTGAACTAAATATTATTCACAGCACTATAGTTTTCAAAAGAATTTCCCAAGCATACTTCAAACAGCGGGAGACAGACAAGAGGACAGTCACTGAACACTGAACACTGCAATAAAGAAAGAACACTTGCCCAACCAGATTATTTTTACACTATAGTCATTTTAAGGAGAAATTCTCAAGCATCTTTTCTTCTAAGCTCACGAACCAACGTCACTGGCCATTAGTTAACATGTCACACTTCCTTTTGTTCCTTCTCTCATCACCTCCTCCAGCCTCCTCCACTCTGCCTCCCTAACAAAGACTAAGACGGAGTTACTTGGAATTAAGCTTCCCATATTGACCCTCCCCTTGGCCCTTTGTCTTCCTTCTCGTTCATCATCCTACACCTCTCCTCTCCTCTCCTCTCCTCTCTCTCTCTCTCTCTCTCTCTCTCTCTCTCTCTCTCTCTGGCCTACCCATATGCCTGCTAAAAATTACAAAATCATGTTATCTGAATTTATAATCTCTCTCTCTCTCTCTCTCTCTCTCTCTCTCTCTCTCTCTCTCTCTCTCTCTCTCTCTCTCTCTCTCTCTCTCTCTCTCTCTCTATCTATCTATCTATCTATCTATCTATTCATCTATCTATCTATCTATCTGCGTACCTTTTTATCTACTTCCAGTCTCTCTCTCTCTCTCTCTCTCTCTCTCTCTCTCTCTCTCTCTCTCTCTCTCTCTATCTATCTATCTATCTATCTATCTATCTATCTGTCTATTCATCTATCTATCTATCAATCTGCGTACCTTTTTATCTACTTCCAGTCTCTCTCTCTCTCTCTCTCTCTCTCTCTCTCTCTCTCTCTCTCTCTCTCTCTCTCTCTCTCTCTCTCTCTCTCTCTATATCTATCTATCCACCTATCTACGCACATTCTTATCTACTTCCAGTCTCTCTCTCTCTCTCTCTCTCTCTCTCTCTCTCTCTCTCTCTCTCTCTCTCTCTCTCTCTCTCTCTCTCTCTCTCTCGCTCGCTCGCTCACTCGCTTAGGCGGAGGTAGGCCTAGGGAGAAAGACACCGCCTCGGGAAATTGAAATAATTATCAGCATCAAGCCTTTGTCACGCGCTCGCCCCGTGCAAAGCAGACGAGGGGAGTAGAGGAGAGGAAAAGGGAGGAAAGGAGGGAAGAAGAATGGAGTTGACGGGAGAGGAGGAGGAGGAGGAGGAGGAAAAAAAGAGGTACCGTCATTTCTTTATGTATTCTTGTGATTTTTTTTTTTTTATAATCTGCCATGCAATTGATTATCTTGCATCTGAAAATAATCTTGAGACCTGAGAACACCTGAGAATATCTGAATACACCTGCCCAGACACGTGGATGTGTGTGTGTGTGTGTGTGTGTGTGTGTGTGTGTGTGTGTGTGTGTGTGTGTGTGTGTGTGTGTGTGTGTATACGTGAAATTCTGCCTATCCTTTACTCTCTCTCTTTCTTTCTTTCTCTCTCTCTCTCTCTCTCTCTCTCTCTCTCTCTCTCTCTCTCTCTCTCTCTCTCTCTCTCTCTCTCTCTCTCTCTCACCCCACCTAGGCCTATGCCAGATGAAAGGCCTACACGGGGGGGTGAGGTAATTATCGGAATCATCTGAGCGGCATTCGGCAGGGGGGACTCCTTTCAAAGTGCACCAAGATATAATATTAAAAAGAGAAAAGAAAAAAAAACAATTACCTCAGGCCTACGCATAATTGATACCGTTCAATAGTGCTCAAAGGATTTTTTTTTAGACTTTTTTTTCTTCCCGTCACTAGGAGCTGAAGGCCTACCTGACTGAGGAGGAGGAGGAGGAGGAGGAGGAGGAGGAGGAGGAGGAGGAGTGAAAGGGGGAAAGGAGGAAGGAAGAGGACACCACTGGATGCTCGACTTCATTAATTGCCGTGGTGGATAATGAGCATTGTTACCTGTGCCATGCCTACCTTGATGCTCACCTTTTCCTCCTCCTCCTCTTCCTCCTCCTCCTCCATCATCTCCACTTTTCCTTCCTCCTCCATTTTCTCCTCCAGATTTTTGTTTTGTTTTTCACAGCTTTCCCTGCATTTTTTCGTGATTACTGCACATGAACTATACTTTTTCTCCTTACCCTTTCTCCCTCCCTCCGCATCTCTCCTCTTCGTATCTCCTTCCACTCTCTCCCCATTTATTTATTTTTTTTCTTTCTCTTTTCAATGCGGTGTTTCTTTGTATCGTTTCATATATTTCACACTTTATACCACCACCTCTTTTATACTTCCCCGCATCACCTACTCACTTCCTCCTCCTCCTCTTCCTCCTATCGCTCCTCCTCTTCAAATATCTGCGTCAAATAGATTCTCAAAACATCTTCCTGTGAATGATGATTATTTACCCTCCAAGTTCCTTCAATCATTACCTCCTGTTATGTACGTCCGTAATAATAAGGAATTTTGCGTATACATGTGTACTAAATCACCGTCTACATATTTTTACTTGCTCTTGTTTTGTAGTCTTAATGTTGTGATATATACAGGAACCAGACGCCATGTGAATCAAATGTTCTGGCGCACCAGGTCAATATTTTTATTTTAATTTTTTTTTAAGAGTCAGAGAGAGAAGTAAAGTCTTAAAAAAAAAAATTAGTTAAAGATTTTAGTGTCGCTCCTTACTCCGTCCCCCTTAAGAAAATAAATAAATGAATAAACAAGGAAAGCAAAAAAAAAAGAAAGGGTCAGCTAATTCAGTGTATTGTACTGCTCCGATATTTACTCATTTATCACGTACAAGAACACCAAATGAAGTTACATAATTTATTGTTTTTTTTCTTATATTGATCCCATACGTATCGATTCCCAGGGTTCATCTTCCGTAAACTACAAAAAAATAAAAATAAATAAAAAAATAAAAAAAGTAAAAAAAAGAAGATAAAAAATAAAAACCGATATACTTGTAAGAGAGAGAGAGAGAGAGAGAGAGAGAGAGAGAGAGAGAGAGAGAGAGAGAGAGAGAGAGAGAGAGAGAGAGAGAGAGAGAGAGACGTGACAGTGACTCTTCGTTTTCTTTCCGATAAAACAATACATGATGCTGAGGGGGACGAGAAGGGCGGAAGGGAGGGAGGGAGGGAGGGAAGGACGGAAGGAAGGGAGGGAAGGAAGGGAGAGGAGTGGTCACCCTTCTGTAGCCCAAGTGTGAGGCCCTCCAGCTGGCCCGACGTGGAGGGAGGGAAGGAGAGAAGGAAGGAGAGAAGGAGGGAAGGAAGGAGGAGGGAGATAAGGAGGGAGGTATTGTGAAGATTAATACCTGCCTTTGATGGTCGCCTTATTCCCCCTTTTCCTCCATCCTTCTATCTCTCTCTCTCTCTCTCTCTCTCTCTCTCTCTCTCTCTCTCTCTCTCTCTCTCTCTCTCTCTCTCTCTCTCTCGTATCCTCCCTTTTTCATCACATTTTTATAAGGGCCATCATTCTTCATTAATTATACACTCTCTCCATTTTCTCTAATATTATTAATTCTTCCTCATTCCCCTTCCCTTTTTATTGTCTGTCAACTTCATTTTATGCATACCTCATTTTTCCTCCTCTGCCCCTCCTCCTCCTCTTAGCTGTCCTTCTCTCACTCATTCTCCTCTTTTTTTTTTCCCTCCTCTCTCCCTTCTTTCATCTTTTCGCTAATGCAAAATGCACGACGTAGGCCTAAACGAAATACTGGGATAGTGAGGCCTCTTTTTTTTTTTTTAAGCTGCACCTTTAATGACGAGGAGGGACGAGGAGGGACGTGGCGGAGGAAGGGTTGGTGAGGAAGGGAGGAGGGAGGGAAAGGGGTAAATGAGGCTAACTGGAGGAAAAAGACAAATAATCAGAGGTAAAGTGGAAGGGAAAATATTCACCCAAAGATATATATTTTTAAAAGTCTCTCTCTCTCTCTCTCTCTCTCTCTCTCTCTCTCTCTCTCTCTCTCTCTCTCTCTCTCTCTCTCTCTCTCTCTTTCTCGAGGAGGAAGCTGAAGATAAGAAGAAAGACGGGATTACAGCGACAAAAAAATAAATGGAATAGAAAAAAAAATAAATAAAAACGGTTCACTGAGTAAGAAAAAAATGATGGAGGAAATATAAATTCAAACTAAGCTGAAAACTATATAAAAAAATAAAATGAAAACAGCATAAAAATGGAAAGAAAAACGAGAAAGGTGAGAAAAAAAGAGAATACAAATGAGAGAATTAAAGAGGAGGAAGAAGGAAAAGAAACGGTTAATAAAAGATAAAGTTAAGATACATGCAAATGAGAGAGAGAGAGAGAGAGAGAGAGAGAGAGAGAGAGAGAGAGAGAGAGAGAGAGAGAGAGAGAGAGAGAGAGAGAGAGAGAGAGAGAAATATTAATGTATGAGTAAAATGAGAAAACTTGTGAGTGAACGAGAGTTGAAGAATCGGACTCGAACCTCACTTATGGATGCTGTGAGGTGCGGTGGGGGGAGAGGAGGGAAGAATGAGTGAGAGGAGAAAGGGAAAGAGAGGAGAGAGGGAGAGCGAGGCTGGATCTGAGGTTGGGAGTGGCCTGAAGCGGACAAAGTCATATTCTTGCATTATGGTCGGCACTGAGACGGCTTTTAACCCTCCCCTCTCCCTCAACTCTCCCTCCACTCTCCCTCCCTCCACAAGTCCTCCCCCGCTCCGCCAGTCTTTGCAGCGAGCCCATGCGATGGTATTCAGGCCTTAGGCAGGGTAGGCCTACTCTATGTATGAGCCTAATGCACCATTTTGCTATTTGCATTTTAAAATGGGGTGAGTGAAGGGCGTCTGCTAAGCCATCACGGCCCTTGTTGCCTTTTCATTTTCATCTCCACCCTTTTCGAAAATTGATCTCAAGTCTTACCTTCTCTTTTTTTTTTGTTTTATTATATTTTGTGTCATGAAGGCAATTTTTTTTCAGAGTTTATTCGTTTCTTATGTTTTTTTCTTTTCTTATATTTTCGCCAGTAGGTTTAATGATATTTATAAGGTGTATTTTTGCTCTCTCTCTCTCTCTCTCTCTCTCTCTCTCTCTCTCTCTCTCTCTCTCTCTCTCTCTCTCTCTCTCTCTCTCTCTCTCTCTCTCTTCCTTTCTTACCATCATTGTCGCCTCGCCCTTGTCTTCTTCCTCTGCCCCTCTTACCATACAGAGCCTCGGGTGAGAGAGAGAGAGAGAGAGAGAGAGAGAGAGAGAGAGAGAGAGAGAGAGAGAGAGAGAGAGAGAGAGAGAGAGAGAGAATTTATCGATTATTTTCGGGTGGATGTGAGCTCAACTTTTACTCTCTGCCTCAAATTTCAAGGAGTTTGCATGCCTCTCTCTCTCTCTCTCTCTCTCTCTCTCTCTCTCTCTCTCTCTCTCTCTCTCTCTCTCTCTCTCTCTCTCTCTCTCTCTCTCTCTCTCTCTCTCTCTCTCATATATGGTTGTAAAAACTGCACTTCCGTCTCTCGTTTCTTCTTCTAATTCTTTTTTTTTTTTTTATCGATTATACATGTTTTTATTTTCCTGTGTTTTTTTTCAGTTTTCCTCTAATTTCCTTAGTCTTCAATCCACCTTCAATCTTCTTTCAAACTTTTCCCTTCTTCACAACCGGACGCTAACTTTTCCTTATCCTTTTTACTGATCATTCCCTCTTCCCTTATTCCTCTTACTTAATCCATCGTTATTTTCCTCTTCTTTATATCTTCATTTGTTACTTATCTCATTTCCATCCAGCGCCTCTTCTCTTTTACCAACCTTCCTTTGGCCTCCGCTTCTCCATCCATCCATCCATCCATCCGACAAAGACATTATCCTAAGAGCAAAGTTTAGGCCTAATTCCCAAATATTGGAGGGAAAGATAATGATGTGGTGCCATCTTTTCGAAAATTTGTCCTTGCATAAAAAAAAAAAAAAATGCTAATCATCTTTTCTCTTATTTGTGTCCATCATTCTCCTCCTTCTCATCTCATTTATTACTACAATCAATATTATCATCATTATTCTTCTTCTTATTATTATTATCGTGATGTTAAAATGTGGAGCCTGCAAATACTACCAAATAATTATTCTATGTTAGGAAAATGTATTGAAACCTGACAGTAAGCTAGAACGTGACACTGCAACAAGTACAAGCAGTAATTATATTCCTCCTTTCAACTGTTAGCTCAAAGGAAATTAAAAGTCAGAAGCCACAGTAAAAGCATGACAACTGATCTCTGCCAATCCACTCCCCTAACACCCACATGACCACCTCCGAGAGACGCTCCACCTCTTCCACCATGCTCCTCCTTCCTTCCATTCTCCACTTGGCTCCTTCCTCCCTCTATAGAATCTCACTTTTATTCCCTTTATTCCTCCTTCTCTTTCCTTCCCCTCCACTTACACCACTATGCTCCACCCTCCTTCTATCCTCCTCTCATCCTTCCTTTTCTTCCTTCCTCTCTATAATCTCACTTTTCTCCACTTGACTCTTCCATCCCTTTCCTTCTCCCTCCACTTACCCCACTATGCTCTTTCCATCTTCCACTTGGTTCCTTTTTCCCTCCATTCTTTCCCCCATCTCCTTTTCCCACAGCACTTACTCCCTCTCTAGAATCTTCTCACCTTCCTCCACCTGATTCTCCATGCCTCCCTTCTTCTCTCCCTCCCTCCACCTGTTATCAAGGCTTCAATGTGTGGAACAACTCGATTAATCCTCCACTAACTTGTGTAATGGGATCAGGGGACACAATATGTACCACCTCACCCTCCCTCCTTCCCTCTCTCTCTCTTCCCTCCGTCCCTCCGTCGCTTCCCTCCTTCCTCCCTGACGCGTCACCAAACTTGCCGTCTCAGCAGGAGAGTCAACAGGGAGATCAGTAGCGTAGGCCTATGGAAGACTTAGGCCTCCAGGGTTGCACTGCAGGATCATCAAGGAGGTGTACTCAGGTGCGTCCCGGCAGGTGAGACTCAATTAAAAGTTTCCAGGTGACGTGGCTCGGGTTATCGACGGCGCCTGTTTGGAAAAAGTATAAATAAAAAAAAGATAAAAAGGAGTAAAGAAATTTCAAGGGTGAACTAACAACACCAAATAATAATAATAATAAAAGAAAATCATTGCCTTTTATTGTCTTTTTTTTTTTTTTTTTTTACTTTTTATACATCCAGTCACACGTGAGTCATATTCTGTGGTATATTCGCAGTTTTCCCCAACATCTTCTTTCCCTTTTTAGTTTCCCATTCTTTAGCCTTTATTAATAATGCACGTCTCTCATACAGAAAGGTAATTCCCTCCACTCTCCCTCTAAATCCTTCTCCTCTCCTCCACATATCCTGGCAGCCTCATATAAGCCTATGGAAATACCTGGCGTGGATTACTTTAAATCCATAACAATACCCCCTTTATTAATGAGCCCCCTCCCCCTCTCTCCCTCCTTTAGGCCTTCTTTCCCTTTTTTTCCACACTACACCCCAACAATCCTCTATTCTTTTCTCTGGTTTCCCTCCTCTCCCCTCACTGCACCACAACAACCCTCTCCATCGTTTCCCCTTTCCTTGTGTCTTCCGAAAGCTATGCCCCAGCAACCTCTATCCCTTGTTTTTTCCCTCCTCTTCCATCATTACACCCCAACAACTCCCTATCTCTTCCTCGTTTCCCCTTTCGTATTCCTTCATTCCCTTCCTACATTCCATCTGCTCTTTTCTCTCCCTTTCTTGTATTTTCTACGTCTAATTTTCCCTCTCCTAGCAGCATTCCGCAACCCCTCCCCTCCTAGCATCCCTCCGCTCTCGTTTCCCTTCCCCTTAACACTCCCCATTCCCTCCCTCGTTTCTCTCCCGTGCCTCATTCTTCTAACCCTCCCTTAATTTCCCCCTCCCCTCCCAACACACCCAATCCCTCCCTCTTTTTCCCTCCCTTTTTCTCTTTCCCCAACCAGTACTCCCCAATCCCTTCCCTCGTTTCCCTCCCCTCCCTCACCCATTTAACCCTCTCTTCATTTCCCCTCACTCCCAACACTCCCCAATTCCATCCCTCCATCTTTTCCTCTCCCCAATCCGCCCCCATTGTTTCCATCCCTCCCTCTTTTCCTCTTCCCCTCTCAATACCCCGCAAAACCTCCCTCATTTATCGCCCCGTCCCTTCCCTCACCCGTCCACCATCCTGTAAATAATACAGCAGACTAGATGAGTAGGACGCCGCGCTTACGTCACGGTGGCAATAACTCCTCATCTCCCTCCTCCATTACTCCAGATTACCCCAACTCCATAATTCTGAGGAGGAGGCCTAAGGGACTAAACTAAGCGCCTCCCCTCACTCCTCCCTCTGCGCTCTCTCTCCCTGTGCACCCTTCTCCCTCACTCCGTCTCCTCAGCCTACCCACGAAGCCAGGCCTATGCAGTGAGATCCAAATTGCAAATGAGTTCCAAAGAGGTGCTTAGGCGGCCTGTAATTTGGTATGGTAATGATAGTGTTCGGGAGGGGACGAGAGAGAGAGAGAGAGAGAGAGAGAGAGAGAGAGAGAGAGAGAGAGAGAGAGAGAGAGAGAGAGAGAGAGAGAGAGAGAGAGAGAGAGAGAGAGAGTTTATACTGGAGAATGTTTTAGCTCATCATTAATAATACTCATTTTCCTGATAATATCTTGGCTTTATGTACGTCCAGGATGGTAAAAATGAAAGGCACTTAAGAAAAATGGTGATGCAAGAATAAGAAAATGTAGACCAATTATTGTGCTCCAAATGGGTGGCTATCTTATTGTAGCACTGAGCTGACACACACACACACACACACACACACACACATATAACTAACCATTTATCATAATTTTTACATTAATGTTTACCTAAGATAATAACCACCACCATTATCTCCAATCATCTATTCCTTTCATTAAAAAGTAAAAACCTCATTCTTCTCCCTCCCTTTCTCCTCTATTCCTCTATTTCCTCTACTTCTTACCCTCCCTCTAGCGCTACCCCTCTCCCTTCCATGCCCCTCTCTCTCTCTCTCTCCCTCTTGGTCGTTCTCTCCACTCCGCCAAAAAATATAAGGGAAAAAGGTAATTGACATTCCAATTATGAAGAAGGAGACGGCAGAAACTCTCATAATTATTCTTTGATAGCAAACAGATGAGTCCCCGCGGCCCGGATCACCGGCTCATTAGGGAAGGGGTTGTGTCCCTCGTAAAATTGTGTCCCTAAATCATTTTTTCCCCTCGACGAACTCTCCGATCTGGGGTGAAAAGTCCTGCCGTAGTCTTAGGGCTGGTTAGGATTGTTTTTTTTTCATTCGTGTGAGATGTAAGGTGGTGGTGGTGGTGGTGGTGGTGGTGGTGGTGGTGGTGGTGGTGGTGGTGGTGGTGATGGTGGTAGTGAAGACAAATAAGAATAATAATAAGAAGAAGAAGAAGAAGAAGAAAGGCGGAAAAGGAGGAGAAGGAGGAGAAGGAGGAGGAGGAGGAGGAGGAGAAGGAGGAGGAGGAGGAGGAGGAGGAGGAGGAAGAGAAGGAGGAGGGAGAACCCTTAGTAGGAGGAAAAGTGCAATGGACATAAAGACAGAACGAGATTGGAAAAAAAAAAAAATCTCGTTTTTAAGAGTTATGTATTTATTTTTTCCCCCCCTTCCTTAATCCATCTGGACCTCCATATTTTCTTTTCTTTTTCTTTTTTCTTTAATATCTCCTTTAATTATTCCACTCGTTTACAAGGAGCTTTGAACAATTGGAGATTTTTGTGCACATTTTTTACAAGACATTCCGAATATTGCGCAATTAACCCGCGGAGAAATCTTACTCTTTGTTAAATATTAGACGCATTTTTCCACTCCATTAGATTACAGGCATTTCCTATCCTTTTTTTCTTTCTTTCCTTTTTTTTTTTTTACCTATCATTCTTACTACGCAGCACCGAAGGAAGTCATAAGGAAAATGTCCATAAATTAGCTTAAACATGACACGAGGCATTCACAGACTCCTCATCGCCTGCAGGTATTGATAAAAAAAAAAAAAAAAAGAGCAGAAATTAAACGATCATCCGCGACGTAGGAATGTCGGGAAGAAAGACGTAACATTAATGGACAGCAATAAACGGCAAGGCATTATGCTGCCCCAGAACCACAACAAAGCCAGACCAGCAGCACTTTAGAACTTCTCCAGAAACGCTCTTGAACCATTCCAGAACCAGACCAGGACTTAAACAAGAACCTGACGAAAACCGCTCCAGTGCCAAACCAGAAACATTCCAGAACCGCTCCAGAACCGTTCCAGAACCGCTCAGAACCGCTCAAAACCGCCACAGAACCGTAACCTTTCACGACAACACCACTACGTCACTTCACTGGAAAAAAAAAAGACAGCTGATTACAAAAAAAAAAAAAACTTGCTTCCTTGTTACTACTGGCTAAAAAAAAAATAGCAACAACTTTTCGATCTCTTTTTCTGTCAAGTTCAATTAATTCTGAAAGAAAAAGAACTACAATTATTTTTTCCCCCTCCTCGCCAAGTTGATTTAATACAGTGATATGATAAAGCAAAGAAATGTGAATCTCAGTGCACGTACAATACTCGAATGATTTATATATAAGTGCCTGTATTTTCTTATTACCCTCTTGTGAGCAGAGCTGAAAATTAAACAATACAGTTATATTTTTTTTACTACATTGTTTTTTTTTTCAGCACACACAAGCACTAATTATATAAATGTCGCAATGGGAACTTCCAAGGCATCGCAAGGGAAGAAAGAAAATACCTTAGTCAATTAGAGAGAATCGTATGGAGAAATATGTTTGGAGGGAGGAATTGATATATTTTGTTGAATTGGGCAATGAATATACAACTGCTTCACTTTTGCAAATGAATTCTACACACACACACACACACACACACACACACACACACACACACACACACACACACACAAATCGAGGAAAGTAACAGAGAATGGTGACACGGGATGAGATGGCCGGGAACAAAGTGAAGACATCTATTCCGTATGGATTCTACGTCCTGATGCGAAGTAAGCAAGTGATGTGAGGGTGGGAGCGATGCGGCACCCTGCTGTGGGGGAGGGGGCAGGCAGCCATCGTAGCGAGGCAGCATGCACACAGCCCTCGCGTGCCCCTCGCCTCGCCCAGCGTCCTGTCTCTCTCCTTACCCACGTACCCCAGTGATAAACCGAAACCAATAAACCCGGTAATACAAGACCGAACGGGCGATAAACCCGACCAATAATTAGCCTTACTAATAAAACTCCGATAAAAACCCAATAAAGTCAGTGATACACGATTCCCCTTCGCTTCAAGACAGACCCAAGAGCCCCACCCACTCGCCCCCTACCTTGTCCCTCGACTCGAGTCCCCCTCGCCTGAGCCACGCGTCTTGAGTCATCTCCTCGCCTCCTCCTCACCTGCCCGGCACACCTCTCCTCTGTTCGGCAGGTATCGGGCTGGACATGATAACGCCAGTCCCAAACACCACGCGTCTCTCTCCCGTAACGACCGGAGCCCCATCCCGCGACAACCCAACACCGGGCACGCCTGTACCTGATAAACACTTGCGTATAAACACAAGTCTGGCATACAGCAGCAGCGGCAGACACGCACCTTTATGCCCTTGTGTCCCCGCCCCGCCTCTTGTGTCGCTAATATACTGCACGAGGGTTGGATTGTTGGGTGAATGTTCTTCCGATGTTCAACAGTGATGGTTCTCAGGAATTTGCACTAAAAACATTACCGATGAGTGTACTAATACTTGTATTTATATCAGTGTCATTACTAATGCTGATATCAGTGCCAATGCTGATCAACAAAACTCCTCCCTAGTTATGTCGTTAAGTACTGAGATTCTTCCCAACGATAATCATCACAAAACCAAAATATCATGAACCGCTGCTGAGAAAAATACAAATAAACTTTCCTTTCTTGAAAATATTTGCGCCAAACAAAGAAGAGAGCGAGAAAGAGAGGAGACAAAAAAAAAAAAAGCTGTCGACACTTTACCTTACTGAACTTCTCTCTTTCCCTCTCTCTCCTTCGAACCTTAATATCCGGGAGGTCTTAAGAAGGTCACATCGAACAGGCATAAAGGCATAAACGTCCAACACGGGAGGTTCAACACCCTTTCTCCCTCGCGTCGACAGACACCCAACAGGAGACGAGAGACGGGTGGGAATACTTCAGGACGATTGGAGATCCTAGCGTCAGCCTCAGCGCTATTCTCACCTTATTGATAATGACAACAGGCACAAGCTAAGGCCCCGCGAGACTCCAAACCTTCCTGCACCGCCAACACGACCAGCAGCACCGCAAGACTCGCAAAACAGCCTCACACATCTTTCGGCCAGGTGCGAAGATGCAAATTACTTGAGTTCTCCACCTCCTCCTCCTCCTCTCCTCCGATCCTCCAGCTCACTCTGCAGGAGGAGGATCGAGGAGGGTGGAGCGCGGAGACAAAAGTGAGACAGCGACCGAAGGATTACGAACCTATGAACAGGGCGCGACCGAGACAAAAAAGAATTATGAGTCTCTTAAATCTTTAGGGAGAGAAAATAAGAAATAAAGAATACTTAAGTACCTCATGTAGCCGTACTCTAAAAATCCGTGGTGCCAAATATTCAAAACAAGGGACATGGAAATGGATGCCCGAGACTGATAAGATTTTAAAATAAACCTGATTACTACTACTTAGGAAACCATAAATTCCACTTGGTCTTATCAAACGCTATACCTCTTTATTTTACATACATTCCCCTTCCCTCCCTTCTGTCTCCCTTCTCTCTCTCTCCTCCTCTCACTCAGACGCCGCCCTTCCCTTCCTGTAAATCAGATGCTAGGCAGAGATACCTCGTCACCAACACTGGTCTGCTCGTCCCCCTCCTACCCTTTCCCTCCCGCCCTTTTCCCGGGGACCAAGAGAGACAAGGGAAAGAGGTGCGGGAGGGGAACACTGAGAGGCGTCTGTGTGAGGTGACGGTGTGGTGAAGGCTGTGGTGTAAGTGTGAGTTGTGCTGGTGAGGTGGAATGTTGTGCAAGGTTGGTGTACTGGAGGAGAGGGAAGTGAGTGCAGGTGTGATGCGCCGGGATGTTGCGTTGTGTTGACTGCTGACATGACGTTGTATAAAGGATTCTGATGTCACTGATAGGACAATCTACGTAATGAGAATCGAAAGGTTTGCAATGTAAGATGTGTATTATGATCTGTGTCACAAGGCCGCAATGCATATAATGATTTCAAAGCTTTGTAAATATCAAGTCTCCCTCGATACAGTCTTTGTCGTCGTGTGTTTACCGTCCCTCACCGCGGCGCCACAACTGTCCTGCAGGGCGATGCACCAGCAGCTGATATGGCTGAGCGTCACCTGCCGTCCTGGCCGAGATTCGAACCCAAGTCAGGTTGAGGTAGTAGACAGGTGGCCACCAACGTTAACTAACTGCCTCACTATCGCAGGACAATAGGATGGCAATAAATACACCTTAATACTGATAAGTACGTAAACACTCTACATTCACCACGAAAACAATTTCACCATCGAAAACCAAAGAAAACAAGTTACATAAACCACAACACATTATTAGACTATATTTTGTTCATCTCTTTTGGTACTAAACACTATCATCTGAGTCTCAACATTTAGAAAACAGTAATAAGGGAAAAAAAAAAAAACTGAAGAATATCTCAAATTGTTCGAGAGTGAGACGTCCCAGAGAGAGAGAGAGAGAGAGAGAGAGAGAGAGAGAGAGAGAGAGAGAGAGAGAGAGAGAGAGAGAGAGAGAGAGTAGGGAAGTTTATGGCGAGGAGGGCACGAGGAGGAGCCGTAAAGTGTGGGAGGCGGCAGGTAAACTCCTCCAGGTGAAAAAAAAAAAAAAGCGTATCGGGAGTCATCGCTTCTCATGCCCACCCTGGCCTCGCTTTCTCCATTCCTGGCCTTAAACTGGTTTGCCAACGATCCTCTGCGTCTGTAACATGTTAATCTGCTAAGCAACTCGCCTCTGACACCTACTAAAGGAAGATTTTTACCCAAACTATACAGCAGGTAGTGAAAATTCCCTCAAAGCGTTAAGGAGGAAAGCAAAAAAAAAAAAAAGAAAAAAAAAACTGGGTGTAGGAGACTGATTTTCTGTGTGACTTTCTTGGCTCCTTCTCTCTCAGCCTCTCAAGTCTCGATATTCATTTGTTTATGATGGCAAGGCGTCATGGAATAGCTCTGCAAGGATTTACTTCACCGCGTCCTGTCGTTTTTTTCTTCCTCAACGGTGCCCCCCATGACAGAGGCAGGTCAGATGGCGGATAGCGAGGGTTAGGTCAGGTCAGGTTAGCTCAGGTCATTAGGATCCGGTTCGAAGTTCACCTTGGCGCATGTGAGCTGAATACATGTACTTACCACGAGGATTTATGCTTATATTAGTTATTCTTAACGAGCGGCGGGGGTTCAAGTGAAGTTTTAAATGTGGGTTCCGTTTATGCTGGAAAAATGCAGTGGTCACAAACTACACATATTAATCCTTTACATATATTAACTCTATACGCTTCAATCCTATTAGTTGCTACGGAAAAATAGCTGAAAAAAATAAGGCATAATATATTTCTTAAAAAAAAAAAATTACGTAAGACAAACCTGAGAGAGAGAGAGAGAGAGAGAGAGAGAGAGAGAGAGAGAGAGAGAGAGAGAGAGAGAGAGAGAGAGAGAGAGAGAGAGAGAGAGAGAGAGAGAGAGAGAATATAAGAAAAAAAAAACTAAGCGAAGCAACATCTTTCATCATTCCCCGCCTATTCCCGCCTTCCATCCTCCTCTTCCATCTGTCCTCCTCAACCATCATTGTATCCTACTCTCTGTTCCTCGTTCTTAATCCGTCTTCTTCTTATCAGCGTGTCCAAACATCCGGCCCCCCGTTAGTCATTAGCGGAGAGAAGGAAGAACGGCGTCTCTGTACAGCTAGACGGGAGGGGGGGGGGGGCATGCTGAGAAATCGAGGAGAGAGGGGGAAGAGAGAGGATGCGAGGAGGAAACAGGGAGGGGTAAGAAGAGGGCCAAGGAGGTGGGTGATGGTGAAGGGTAAGGGGGATTTGAAGGGAAGGGGAGAAGTAAAAGGCGATGAAAGTTGACGTTGGGCGGGGAGGCAAGTTGAGGGAAATTAATAAGAGTGATTTTAAGTCAAGTGCGTGAGAAGATGAGGTGAGTAATAGGATACAGTGAGAGAGAGAGAGAGAGAGAGAGAGAGAGAGAGAGAGAGAGAGAGAGAGAGAGAGAGAGAGAGAGAGAGAGAGAGAGAGAGAGAGAGAGAGATTGTTTTCTTTGTAGCATCATAAGAGTGCTCCGCTACTTACTGGTTATTTGTGGCACACCTTTAGGGCCTGTGCTCTCTCTCTCTCTCTCTCTCTCTCTCTCTCTCTCTCTCTCTCTCTCTCTCTCTACTACTACTACTACTACTACTACTACCACTACTACTTCTACTATCACCATTCACTATCACTTTCTTGTCACCCAGCAGTTCCGTTTCTAATTACTTATCCTACTCTTCTATTCTTCTTTGCATTTATTTCTCTGGTAAGTTGTTTTTTTTCACCTTTTTTTATTTAAGCATTACACACACAGGGAATAAAATAACATCACAGTAATAAAGGAGCTAAAGATTATCATTGTCCTATGTGAGTGTTGGTCCCAAAAATAGTCTCTTACATTGCTTGGCCCGTATGGGGATCGAACCCACGACATCCGCGTTATTAGCACGGCGCTCTAACCAACTGAGCTAACAGGCCGTTGTGTTCCCTTAAGACACATTACTTCTGAGCACCACCTTCTCTTTCGTTCCCTTCCCCTCCCTCCAGTATACTCTCTCCTCGCCTCGCCGCACACTCAAGGCTGTCATTAGGTGTCTATCTAACGCAATAAGCCACGTGACTCACGCACTCAAATTAAACTCCCCCTTCCTTTTCTCCTCCTCACTCCCACTCTCCCCTCTAGTCAGTCACACTAGTTCCCCATCACGCTTCCCTTCTCTGACTCTAACTTCCTTCTTTCCCTCATTTTCACTAATTTTCAATCTCCGTCTTTTTTTTCCTTTTAACCTCCCTTCCTTTTTTTTTACCTCCTCTTCAACCATTTTCTTTTTTTCAATCATCAATTCAGTTCCTTCCTCAACCTCCCTTCACTCCCTTCCTTTCCTCTTAACCAAACTCCTTCCCTTGAGTCTCATATTTTCCTTCAGTTTAGTTCCTTCATCAACCTCCCTTCTTCCTCTTTCAATCTTTTTCCTTTACCAACCTCCTTCTTTCTCTGAACTTCCTTCCTCCTTCATTCTCAAATTTTCCTTCTTCACCTCCTTCTTCACCTTTACTCCTTCTAATCACTAGGTACTGTGAATTGAATGGGGGGAAAAGGAGAAGAAAATCAGAACTGAGAAAAGATTAACGAAAATGGTAAATAAAGCAAGAAAAGAAGCAGATTATATTTACGCAGGTAGGATAAAATAAAGGAACTATGAATAAAATAAGATAAATGAAAAACAAAATAATCTGAACCCACAAAGAGTACATTCCCACACGAGTAAAAAATAAACAACTTCACAAAGGAAAGTAAATAAAAAAAAAAAAGGAGAGAAACATGAGATTTTACAGACCAAAATCACGCTAAAAACTTACGAAAGGAAGACGAAAGGAAAACACGAAGAAAGGCGTGTAATCAGGATGAGACAAGTACATTAATAAGAGTGGAGGAGGAGGAAGAGGAGGAGGAAGAGGAGGACCAAGGACAAACAGACAAACCCCTTCACGTTGCTTTGTTAAGTCCTCCCTTCATTAGAATACAAGTTTAAAGTTAGTTAGAATTTGTCGTAAAGTTTATGTATAAAGCCTTGTGTCTTGTCACCTGATAGTCAAGGTAAGTTAATAGGCATGTCCTCTATGTTTGCCTCGAGACTTGCCTGTGAAGAGAGAAAGAAAATAGAGGAGAATTTGTACGAAGAGGATAAACAGGATGAGAATAAACGATCAGGGGGAAAGCGACAAGGAGGACCAGGGAGAGGATAACGAATTTGATGAAGAGGAAAAGGACGAGTACAGGAAACAGAAAATGAAGGAAAATGAGAATGAGGACGAGGACAAGGAAAAAAAAGAAGAGAAGGGAGACTGAAAGATAAGACATAAATGATAAAAAGGATGAAACAAACAAGGAATATGGGAAGAAAAAAATACCAAAAAGAAAAGAAGAGGAGAAAGAAGGAAAATGAGGCATAAGCGAAGGAGCAGGATGAGGAAGACGAGGAATAGGAGAGTGGCAGTGTTAGTGTGAGAATGGGTGGAGCAGGTGGAGTGAGGTGTGGGAAAGAAGGTTTGGTGTGACTGTTGGCTGTGGATATTATTAAAATGATGTGTTGGAGGCATGGAGGTTTTGTTAGGAAGGCACTGGTTAGGTGTGAATGCAAGACCCTGCAGGAATGTTAGGGTGTGCTATGATGTATGGGAAGCTATGGGAAACTTTTGGGATGTTTGTTGGGATAAGGAAGCAGATGAATTGTTAAAGCTCATATTTTACCATCTGTGTAGCTCTCCAGGAGGAAACAAGTTGGTGTGTGTGTGTGTGTGTGTGTGTGTGTGTGTGTGTGTGTGTGTGTGTGTGTGTGTGTGTGTGTGTGTGTGTGTGTGTGTGTGTGTGTGTGTGTGTGTGTGTGTGTGTGACTCTTAATGTCCATATTTTGTTCTTATGTTTGTGTGTGTCCAGCCTCTGTTGTCTCTTAAGGTGATCAGCCAAACCCCTCCCTCACACACCTGCATACGTGAGTCATCGGATCTTTTAATGCTTCGACACCACCGGCAAAAAAATTCGATAACTTAATTCTTGGGCATTTAAAAAGTGTTTACTCCTTCAGATTTCTAATGATCAATGTGGTATTCTGTGGATATGCTGTGTGCTGTGGATAGGCTTTCAAATTAGTATGCCGACTGTGGTGCTGTATGGCGCGGAATAAATTAACTTGAGGGATTAAGAATTGACATCTACAGGTAAACATTGTACGGAAATTTCACTGCCATCTGACGTGGGGATAACGAAAGCTAGTCACTATCTCATCCTGCGGCGCCTCGTGAGTATCTCTGGTGATAATCCGCTTCCATCTGCTTGTGTTGATGACTCTGTAGAAGCACCAAGTAATGACTGGCGTATATTAACAAAATGTACGAGTAACGGGGAAAAAAGAGTGGGGACAAGTATAGCAGCCGAATGTAGCTACGCCGAGCCCTCCACTCCACCGACTGGCTGAGAAGACGCAGGGGGGACGCCAACGAAGACCCCGCAATGTCAACGTGTATTAGAAGATTTAAATGAGGTTATTATGGGAACACTACGACTGTTAATTAATTGGAGAAGCTTGTTGTAGTGAAACCTTCCAGCACATCCACGCTAGGGAAAGGTTTTCAGAAAGTACTGATATTGGCATCATTCCATGGCTTGATATTACACAACCGCGACAACGTTCTCGTGAAATTCCTTCCCAGCATCTTTAGGAATTAGCGTACCCGAGTTTGGAAGCCTCTCCGTTAATCCATCAAGGTGTTTGTGGTGCTTCGGGTAAAATTATGACTCTAAGAACTTTCTCTCTCCTCTCTCTCTCTCTCCTCTCTCTCCTCTCTCTCTCTCTCTCTCTCTCTCTCTCTCTCTCTCTCTTTCTCTCTCTCTCTCTCTCTCTCTCTCTCTCTCTCTCTCTCACGCCCACGCCCACACACACACACACACACACACACACTAACATACCTTTTTATCTGCTCACTTGTTAGTTTTTCGGAGTATAATTTACGAGGCTGTTTATTATTTTAGGGACAAAACGCAACACTAGCACGAAGCTAAATTTGGCACGGCGAGGCATTAAGCGGCTGGCTATCTGCACGGCTACACCAGTCATTACCAGACCTGTCCGTTCATCAGCGTCCGATTAATTACCTGCCCGATGCCTTATGTGTGCGATAGCAATTAAGGCTCCAGGTGATAGATTCAGGGCCAGAGACACGTAGACGCCCACCTCACTCACCTGGCCACAAACACACCTTCGCCTTACCTGTGTAAACACCTGGGGATATTATGATTTTCTGGGTTATACAGTTTATTCAAGAAATGATGTTCAGGGTATTTCCAGTCTTGAACGTAAATTGTTGTTAAGTTTAAATGGTGAGATAGTTATTGTGAATATTTCGGTTTTTTTTTTTTTTTTTGTTTAATGGGAATGCTCACGTGGTCTGCAGGTTAATTAGGGCAGGACCATATAGGCAGAGATGAGATTAAATGTTTCTTATGTAACGACATGTGTGTGTGTGTGTGTGTGTGTGTGTGTGTGTGTGTGTGTGTGTGTGTGTGTGTGTGTGTGTGCGTATGTGCGCGCAACGCCCTCCCTCCCCTATCATGTTACCGGTGATCGATGCCCCATACACCACCAAGGGTATACTAATGGTGTACTTCAGGACGGACCATTATTAACCCCACCCTCAACCTTAACCCGCCTTGCCGTACACTGTCAACTGCGATATTTGGAGTTAAGAAAAATACACTTCACATGACGTCACAAAGGTCCTCCATAGTACACCCTCTCTACACTTACAACAAATCCTGCATACTCACATTACTACTACACTTAGATTATTGTAAGGTTGTCTGATTCACATACTTGGTTATACACAGAGGTACACTAATCAGGTCCTGTTCATTACACCTACTCTGTATCACTTGGGCGGTGCACGATCAGTACTTCTACACCCATCCTGTGACTACCCTGCCAGATTTGGAAATTCCCACGCACTAATACACGTACATGTAAAATTTATACTACTTTTCACGTTGAACCTCTACCCATCTCATCCTTTCTCGCCCTTACGTCACCCTTATTGCTACCACACTCATGCATGTAAACCCCCTGCAAGATTTACACTCTACACTAATAACACTTCTAATACTTTTCACACTGAACCTCTGCCCACCTCATCCCTCACCACTCTCACCTCACCCTTACATCCCTGGGGCCACATGATGCAAGCCTCGTATCCACCCTATCACCAGTACAGCCATCGACACCCATCACCCTACCATGCCTGATAACCATCCAAGCACCCTTGTCCTTACGATC
>NC_087163.1:4917500-4930000 GCF_035594125.1 Scylla paramamosain
ACCACCACCACCACACCACTACTGCTACTAAGCGGCAAATAAAGTCTTCAAAAACACTCATAAATATCCAGCGACAATAAATCTTTCCTTACAGCAAAATCAGAGCCGAGATACACGACAAATACAAGAATAAATCACGATAAAAACAAAAATACACGTCCAATTTACATTTTGTATAATATTATAATTTTCCTCCTAGCGTTAAGATGGTGTAATACAATGCAAGTGTTTATTTAAGAGAAAAGGTTAAGGGAAGGAATGATAAATAAAGACATTAGTTTCCCCATATCTTCGTGAATCACTTCCTTTGTATTAAATATCTCTTTTCCATGTCTATGAATTTATATAACAATAAAATAAAATAAAATAAATAAATAAAAAAAATATATAAAAAAAATACATTACTTTACCAATATTTCCTTCTTTCTTAATTATCTCCTTTGTAATTTATTTTTCCTATTCTTCTAACCCTCAATGTCTTGCGTCCTTGGCCCCCTCTCTCCCTCTTCCCCTTTATCCCTCCGTCCCGTTGTCTTCACCCCTCCCTCTCTCTCCCCCACCTAACCCCTTCTCCTGTCTCTCCAAGGTTAAGATCCACTAATTAGCGTCTATTATGACTGGATGCAAAACCTGGCCAAGGGGTACTGAAGGGTGGGAGTCCTAGCTTCATTTACAGCATGTGTCGCCCATGTCCACGAGAAGGTCTGAGCCTTATGCTAATATGACGCGTAGGCTGAAGGTGGAGGATGTAGATAGAGAGAGCGTAAAGGAACACAAATGAGGGACAACACTGCGTACTTGCCTCTTGTTTGTTTATGATCATGTGAATTGTTTCTAAAGTTATGTTGTTGTAGTAAAGGTGGAAAAGAGAGAGAGAGAGAGAGAGAGAGAGAGAGAGAGAGAGAGAGAGAGAGAGGAGAGAGAGAGAGAGAGAGGAGAGAGAGAGAGAAGAGAGAGAGAGAGAGAGAGAGAGAGAGAGAGAGAGAGAGAGAGAGAGAGAGATTCACTATTGTGGGGCACGTCTCCGTCACACCTGACCTTGACCTGTCACGTGACCCCCGCCATTAGCCATCACCCCGGGGCAGGTGGCGAGGACGACCCGGGAAGACGAACACCAGGTAATTTTTAACCATTAAGGTCCTTCTTTTTCTACGGCCCCTTTCTTACTCAAACTTGTATGGAGATAATTACGAGTTTTTGTTGGGGCGGCATTAAAAGGGAAATTGAGAGATAATCCCGCTCATCTGGCCGATTCCCACGACCTGAAGTAATTAGCAGGTAATCAGCAGGTAATGGGGGAGCAAAATGCGTCTCCGGCCTCGCAAGACACACTCACTCCTACTCACTCACTAAACCTTTCATAGCACTCAGGTTCTTGTAGTTAAATGGTTTTGACTCTCATTAAGCGTTTTGAAAGGCCACATAAGTTAACATAGGTGAGTTTTCATGATTTCTTTTCATCAGTAGTGCGTTGTCTTTCTTAAACTATCGCTTGAATTATGAAAACACTCCTGAAAATCCCCTAAATTATGAAACTCCTCTTGAAAACACCCGCAACATTTAAGTCATGCTTGGAAACCCACAACATGAAATCACTCTTGAAAACCTCCAACTTAATAAACCACTCTTGAAAGCCCCCAACTTAAGAACTCTTGAAACCCCCCACCCAATAACTTTCACTAGAGTCTATTGAAAGTATAGTCGAAGTAAGACGCCGAGACATTTGAGAATATGGGCCTTAAATTCACCGCGAAGTGCGTAAGTGTGATAAGAGAGCTCTGAAAAACAGGAAAAAAAAATAAATAAAAATAAATAAAGAAAGAATAAAAAGAATTAAGAGAGGAGTACAAAAATGAAGACATACTGACCTCCTACCTGATACTTCTTTAGCACTTAAACCCACCGTGAAGAGAGTACTTGTAACAGGTGGTCCAAAGGAAGAATAGGAGTAGAGAGAGCAAAGAAAAGACAATGGAAAAAGAAAGTAGGATGGAAGAAAGGGCCGCGGGAGAGGGATGTGGCCAGAGGGAGTTTGATAATATCCTAGAAAAAAGAGAGTTGAGAGGAAAAAAACAACAACAAAGATGAAGGAAGATGGAGGAAGGGAAGGACTATGAAAAAAAAAGAAAAAAAAACTCATGCAAAATATCGACTACTAAGAAAGAATAAAGATAAAAAAAGAGAATAAAGAAACGACGGAGGACAGGAAGAAAGAAAGAACTGTAGCAGAGGAAAAAGACCTGGCAAGACGAACTTCCCCAGGTCCCTCCGCCGCACAAGTGTCTCCCGCGGGGCTGCACATATGGCGTTAGCGCGGCTACTGGAATTCAATTTATATTAGCAATTAATTATATTCGCGGTCAGCCCTTCTTAGCCTTTGGGAGTAACTTGCAGGGAGGGGAGTGGGGGAGTGAAGGAAGGGAGGTGAAGGGGAGGACGTGGAACAGAAGCAACACACTGATCATGCCCGGGCCCTGGTGGACGATTATGCTCCCTGTGAACGCCTGAAGTGAGGGTGGAAGTAGCGGCGGCGAGAGTTGTAAGCCACACTCCGGCTGGGTTAATTATGAAGTGTCGTGGCATGACTCCCGTTTCGATGAGATTGCTTTGCTTAATTACGCCACACATAATGGATATTGTTCTGATAATTGAAAGGTGGAGACTCATACCGCGGGGAGAGGGACAGACGGAGGTGAGGAGGGTTGGGGGGGAGTGGAAGTGGAAGAGGTGGACGTGAGGAACAAAGACAGAAATAACCCGGGACAGAAATAGTGTGTCCCTGAAGCCGTATCTGACCCTCCACCCACCCACCTCCTCCACACAGTCCTTCACCGCCCTCTGCACCCTCCCTCCCTGAGCCCGTAGCACGACAAACCGGGTGTAGGTGGACAGGGAGGGGCAGGTGGGTGTTTCTGCTCCACCAACTGAGCTGAAACACTGGAATCAACACTTATGAGGGGAGACTTGACAAATTATCGCTTGCATGAATCACTGCAACTATAAACTTACTGCAGTCAGGAATGAGGGAGAATTTGTGGGTGTGAACGTACCAGAAAATATAACTGGAGTGGAAAATACAGTAATCAGGTAGTGGGGACGTAATGTACAGGTGCGAGGTGGAGCAGCCAGGTGTGTGTGTGTGTGTGTGTGTGTGTGTGTAAGTGTGAGGATGTGTGGAGAGGAGGAGGTCCTGGCAAGGCTATAAAAGTGACCAGGAAGACTAGTGTGGAACTGGAGAAGGAAGAGGAGTAGGAAAAGATAGTGGGAAGGACAAGAGTAGTGAAGAGAAGGACTGGTAGGAAGAGGAGCAGGAGGAGGAGGAGGAGGAGGGAAAGGCAGTGGCAGTGGTAAGGGAACACCAGTAGTGAAGAGACAACAGGGAGGAGGAGGAGCAGGAGGAAGAGGATAAGATGGTGAAATGTTTGCTGGAACTAACATGACCAGTTTCTCAATTCATTAGTAAAACCTGACCCTGACTGAGCCTCCCACACTGCCATTAACACCCGCTAGAAAAACCCAGATTCGTCCCACCGCAAGAACCGACCGATTTACTTGGTTCCATTAGACGAGACTGGAGGAGGGAAGGCGAGGGGATGGAGCAGGGGCAGGCAGGTTCGAGGCCAAATTATGTAGTAACACAAGTCACCACTTTAGGAAATAATTAAATGTGGGAAAAAAAAAAAAACAGGGACAAAACAAAACTAAACAAGCGGTACTTTTGAGGCGAAGGATAACTCTTACTTGTGGACAGCTGGTGACCTTGTACAGGTGCCAGAAGGTTAATTACGTGCTCTTACCAGGTGTTAATTTGCTCCGCCTCCACACACTCACAAAGGAATCAATCAGAAAAAGAAAAGAATTCGTGCAAGACAACGCCACTCTTTTTTTCCTTCTCTCTCTCTCTCTCTCTCTCTCTCTCTCTCTCTCTCTCTCTCTCTCTCTCTCTCTCTCTCTCTCTCTCTCTCTCTCTCTCTCTCTCTCCGCACATGAAAGAAGATATAAAAGTAAATGCTGTCATGCTATCCAATTGAGAGGTGAAGACAGCAACCTCCATTCTCTCTCTCTCTCTCTCTCTCTCTCTCTCTCTCTCTCTCTCTCTCTCTCTCTCTCTCTCTCTCTCTCTCTCTCTCTCTCTCTCTCTCTCTCAAAGCTCAGCGCAGGGAGGCAAGAATAATGAATTGTCTTCCCTTCAAAACAGCCTCAGGAAGTGTCTTACTGCACGTAATGCCTTGTCGAGGAGGAGGAGGAGGAGGAGGAGGAGGAGGAGGAGGAGGGGAATAAGAGGAGGACCTAGTAAGATAAAGGGGACAAACAGGGCACAGTAGAGGAGGAAGAGAAAGAATAAAGGAGAAGCAAGGCAAGAAAACCACGAAAGGGCGAGACTGAAGAAAACCAAGGAAGGAAAAAAGGCGAGGAGTGTAATTCTAGGAAGCCTGAATAAGTTGAATGGGAGGCGGCAAAAAGTGAGGTAATTAAGTAAATGTGATAAAAACAACTAAGAAGAAACTAAATGATGAAAGTTGCCATTTGTTCCGCCGCGCATAAAAGATCAGGAAGGAGGGGGGAAAAAAAAGTAGGGGAGGCATTATTGATTGTGCGGTCAATGTAGAAGAAGAAAGTAAAGGAAAAAAAAATTCACAAAGGCATTTTATACCTTGACGTGTCACCTACAGTCAAGTCTCTCTCTCTCTCTCTCTCTCTCTCTCTCTCTCTCTCTCTCTCTCTCTCTGGCCTCTATTTTCCCACCTTTTAAAACATCTTTCTAAATTCCTTCTCTTCTTCCCTTTCTACGGCACATTTTCCAACCACCTCTCTCTCTCTCTCTCTCTCTCTCTCTCTCTCTCTCTCTCTCTCTCTCTCTCTCTCTCTCTCTCTCTCTCTCTCTCTCTCTCTCCTTCCAGTAGCCTCCCTCCCTCGAGTCTTCTATCACACCCCCATTCTCCCCCCTGGTTTTCTTCTTCCCCTTCCTTTCATCACCTTGTTATTGTTTTTCGCGACAAAGGACCGAGGCGGGGGAGGGACGTGAAGGCATCTGCATATCAGCTTGTGTGGAGGTGGGATGGAGAGAGGGGAGGGAGGAGGGAGAGGGGAAGGAGAGAGAAGAGAAACCCAGTAGCCGTTTCTCCCAACACTTGCCACTTCCTCTCTCTCTCTCTCTCTCTCTCTCTCTCTCTCTCTCTCTCTCTCTCTCTCTCTCTCTCTCTCTCACTCTGGTAAAGGTGCCTGGTTTAGTTTATTTTCCTTTCGGCAGGTGCGTCTCTAGTTCATCCTCCTCCCGTTTTCCTTGGCTGAGTTAGACTTGAAGAACTATACTGGCCCTTAATCTTCCCAGTCACTCGTGCACTTACCACCTCACGCCTTAGAGACACCCAGGAGAGGAGGAGGAGGAGGAGGAGGAGGAGGAGGAGGAGGAGGAGGAGAAGGAGGAGAAGGTAGAGTGTTAAGATGTTGTGTGTTGAGTGACCGACCTGTTTTCCTGCTCAATGTGACTAAACAGACATGTTATTTTATCTCATGGTTATGGAAATGTGTGTGTGTGTGTGTGTGTGTGTGTGTGTGTGTGTGTGTGTGTGTGTGTGTGTGTTGTGTGTGTGTGTGTGTGCATGATTTACTTCACGAGCAGTCTTCTCTTCCTCTTAGGGGCTCTTTTGCTTTTTTTTTTTTTTTTTATTTTCCCTTCCCTGTTCCCCTTGTCGCCTGGCTATAAATAGTGGTGAAGGTGCCGCCCGTAATGGAGTTACGACCATCAGTACAACCTGCTGACACACACACACACACACACACACACACACACACACACACACACACACACACACACACACACACCTTCACTAACTCAAATACACTACACTCTCATCTAGCCTGTCTCTTCTAACCTTACCTGTGCATTGCCTTCTCCTCCGCCTTCCTCCTCCTCCTCCTTCTCCTCCCCAGGTGTGAGGGACGCAAAATCGTACACTTGCCCAATGACAACCCACACAGGTACACATTGGATCAAGCAGGAGATAAGACCCGGGGCACGCCACACCTGAGCCGCAGCGACAAAAGCCTCACCTGCCTCCCTCCCTCTGTCTATTTTCGATCCTTTAATGCCGGAGTGTCTGCTGTGAGGGACGAGAAGATGCCAAACTCCTCCCCTACACCTCCCCGTAATTAACCCTCGACACACCTAGTTTGGCAGGAAAGGTGGGGAACGGGGAACAGATGAGCCTAAAGGAAGAAGTGTAGGAGAGGGAGGTGGAGGGACAGAAGAAGGGAGAGAAGGAGGGAGGGTAATTGTGGGCGTTGTGGTCTTCACCCCAGTTATGGTCCCTCGTCCCCCGTGGTTGCCCTGACACTTAGCATACTGCGGCGAGGACCACTGGTGATTACCCCCCTTCGATTAAGACACGCCCGTCGAATCAGTCTACTTAGCGATAATTTGGGCCACATTTATGACAAGCCCAAGAACTCTCGGCTACTGTACAGCGTTCCCCTGATTGCTGGTAGGAAGATCATGCGCGACAGGTCAGGTTTATGGCCATTGGTATTTACGAATCACTAATAACGATAGTTAGTGACCCAGCCAGGTAATTACAGGTAGCAGCTGGGTTGGGGGGAACTGATCTATAGCGAATGAGTTGACAGCAGGCAAAGGAGGCGCGGCGGGGCAAGAGGCGGAGGTTAAAGAATACGACAGGGAGCAGGGAAACAAAAAAGTGGTGAAGGGGGAGCAGGGAAAGGAGGAGGATGAATCTGAGCTGCAGAGAAAGTGAGGGAGAGTTGAGGTGGGGAGGTGGAGAGGAAGGGAGGAGATTGCTGGGGCCGGCAGGAATTTCACTCTCCCTACACTTGGCAACCATGAATAATTTAAGCTTCAAACAACTATACTTAGCTACGCAGAAGGCAGTGTCTCCCCTCCACCGTAACGCTACACCAGACACCACGACCACCACCACCACCACCACCACCACCACCACCACTATCACACCGCTACCCCCCCTCGCCCCTCACACCACCAAAGGCAAAAATGCATAGAAGTAAAGAATATACAAGAATATACAACTTCACACTCCCGACACTTTCTTCTCCCACGCAGCGGTGAGTGAGTGTACGCAGTGTAGTTTTTGATGTAGGTTACAGAAGGTTACGGAAACTCCATCCATCCCTCCACTGTCATCTGAATATCGGCTTCATCAGCAAATAGGTCCAGTTTGGGTTAGTTTCTCTTCGTAGACTGTCTTTGTTCAGTAGCCCGTGTTTGTCTTTAAATAGTATTCCGTTCCCTTTTTGTGGAGTTTTCATAATATCCTTTCCCTTTTTGCACAATATGTAACGCTCACCACGCGCGCCTCAGGTAACGCAGCATCTGCCAGGTATACTCTTAATCCGTCTTCATGATCGATTTTGTTCTGTTGCTCAAATACCCCGTAAGATACACAGTGTCAAGACCGCGCCGCCTATGGACACGAAGCGTACACTACTGAAACTTTTAAAACCGAGGAAATGAATAAGTGAAGCGTGTAGTGGAAAATATTTGTGAAGGAGTAAGCCACACGAGATCAAGACTGAGATTAATGAAATAATTATTGCTTCCCCTTACGTCCTTCACCACAAGACTCAGATCCAGGAAGCAAAATCTTAAAGCCGAGGATACAGTTTGGCAATAAGTAGGTGGAGCATATTATAGTTTATATTTGTGGAGGAGTAAGGCACAGAAGATAATGATAGAGCCACAGGAAACAAGGATCGCCTCCCCCTCCATTCATCCATCCTTCACAAGACACACCTTCTCGCAGGATCCTTCGAGCGAGGGTAAAGTTTAACACCCACAAGAGACTGTAATAAAAATGCACCTACGCCACCTTGTGCAATTAACGGGCAGGTGTGCACTAAGCCGGCAGAGAAGTAACGCAGTCATTATGAACACTCGTACGTTTCATCAGCGTTACAAAGGCTTAGAGCAAAGGGTGATTAGGACGATTACTCCCCGACTTCCTTCCTCTCCCTCACCACCACAAGGCTGACTCGTTATCCTTCGGCACTGCATAGGCTGGATATACTTGCATTTTATTATAATCATTATGATAATATACTACCTGGTCCCATCCACCTGCCTCATTAATATTCTGTCCGCTATTAAGTGGTTCTCATTCGACCAGGGTCCATCAGGCAACCTCAGCCTGATTTTCTCTTTTTCTTCCTTCTCTCTCTCTCTCTCTCTCTCTCTCTCTCTCTCTCTCTCTCTCTCTCTCTCTCTCTCCTCTCTCTCTCTCTCTGTCTTCTCTTTCTCCTTTGTTCCTACTCGTTCGCTTTTATATTTTTTTTGTTTTCTTTTTTTATATATTTTTTTTCGAGTCAATTTTTACTTCTTTTTCTTTATCTGCGTCAGTTTTCAATTCTCCTCTGCCGTCCATTACGTCTTCACCTATTTAATGGTCACTGATGATATATTTGGTATTTAATTATATATTCTCTTCTTGTCTCTTCTGCACCCCGTCATTTGCTCTTAATAATCTCTACCAGCACATTATTTTTTTTACTCTCTCTCTTTCTCTCCTCGCCTCTCCTCTTACTTCTTTCCCTCAAGCGCTGCCTTCCTTGTCGCTATCTCTCTCTCTCTCTCTCTAGAACACTCCCTCCTGCTCTCCCCCGCCTCTCCCCACCAGGTGTTCTATTCTCATTATGCCCCGTGGATTAGATGTCTCTGCTTGCTCCCTCCAGTTCGGTCCCATCCCCAACGCTTTGTCCTTCCTCACCCCGGTCTTGCAAATCCGGAGGGCGAGACGAGCAGCGAACCCCGGTAAGCCGAAAAAAAAAAAGGAATAAGAAAAACATACTCTTCGGAATATATGCTGAAGTACGTAATTAAGTTCTAATATACGAAGGGTGATCAGCTGAGTGGTGGAAGGGAGTGAGTTGGAAATGACGGAGTGTGCGTAGCGTCCACCAGTAAGGAAGGAGCGGCTCATAGTGACGTAGCCAATTAGAAATGCGTGGAAATACTGCGTCGTAATGGAAGCACCAATCACGAAACAGAAGGCGAGCCACGGGACCCAATAGGAAGGCAGAGGGTAAAAAATCAGATACCCAATGAGAACACGCGATGCAAGCTCCCGATAAGATAGCTAGCAGGAAAATAATGTTGGAAAAAAAAAAGTAAGACTACAAAGTTAGTTAGCGGAAGGGAACAAAAAAGAGGGGAAAAAAAAGGAGAGAGAGGGAGAGAGAGAGAGAGAGAGAAGAGAGCAGAACGCCAATAGCAATTCAGAATCTAATCACGCAAAGCAATACCAGCGAACACTACCACGAGGACATGATAACACTATAAAGGAGAAATATATGCACTGACCAGCTGGTTTTATACAGGTGACCCCACGACCACACCGGTAACCATCTCCATAACTTACAGGTAATAGGAAACCCAGGTGTGTAGAAACAACAGTATTTACGAGCCATTAACACGGAATAATCACCTTTCGGGACCTGCATTAAGCAAAAATGAGGCGAAGTTATAATCTGTGAATAATGTTGCGCCTGCCTGTGAGTTATTAAGGGCGGTGAGGTGCGTGTTCATTATTGTTCATTAACACTGTCCTTGGCAACTGATTAAGAGTGTTGCCGTCTCGATGGGTCCCGCTTTTCCCGTGTGGATAAGGGCGAGTTATGATCAGTCGAACACTCAAGTCTCTCCAATCCCCCTTCCCCCAAAAGAAGTATTTCTCGACTCCCCTCCCTCCTCGACTTTAAATTCCCCAAGAGAGGGATGCACGCTTGTTTGTTTTTTGCGTGCTGCTTGGTGACGCGCGAGGGGCAAAGCAGTGCTACCCTCGCCCAAAAAGCAGGGAATATTTGTTTGGTGTTTGATCCACAGACACGCCTGGGCCGGGTCTGCCCCCTGAGGTAAGCTTGTAGGAGTGTCAAAGTGACCGAGTGTTAGACAACAGACCAAAATAGTGGTAAGGTGCAGGTGTGTGTGAGTGTGTGTGTGTGTGTGTGTGTGTGTGTGTGTGTGTGTGTGTGTGTGTGTGTGTGTGTGTGTGTGTGTGTGTGTGTGTGTGTGTGTGTGTGTGTGTGTATCTGTAGGAGTGTGTAGCTTACCTAGTTTTATACAGTCTCATATAAAATACAAGTAGTCTTTGTTTACGTATTTGTATTCGTCTTTTTCAGTAAGAGAGAGAGAGAGAGAGAGAGAGAGAGAGAGAGAGAGAGAGAGGAGAGAGAGAGAGAGAGAGAGAGAGAGAGAGGAGAGAGAGAGAGAGAGAGAGAGAGAGAGAGATGTGTGTGTGTAAAACCTGCTCAATGCACACTGAACAAAAAAATAAGACCATTAAAAACGTTGCACTAGAAAATCGAGAGGAAAGATTAACTACGCTGGCCCCCACTAGAGCCACAATCACAGGCCAGCACGCCAACCTGATACTGTATGCTAATGGGGTGTGACGCGGGCGACAAAACGTGCATTCTTGCGGCATAAACAATGGATCGAAACCCAATAGGAAGGCATCGATGACCTGAATACCTGATCACCCTAGCGTGGCGTCATCAAGTGTCGCCATCTAACAAGAGAATTTCCGAACTGACACCCGCACTTCTCACTAATGAACCTTACACACCACACACACACACACACACACACACACAACACACACACACACACACCTCCATGTCCACCCCCCCCAAAGAAGTCCCACACTGCAAATTAATTAACGTCTCGAGTCTACACCTGTATAACCCACACACCTGGACCTCCTTTGCATTCCCGTTTTCTTTACACTCATCCAATAACCTCCGCCCTTCACAACCCAGCCTCGTGCCCAATCACTTCTCATGTACTCGTGGTGGTTGATAGTTAGCGTACCTGCCTCCTAGTAACTCACCCTAACTCACCTTTCACGGCAGGTAAGGTAAAAAAAAAAATAACAATAATAAATCTTTCGCTAATGTCGTGACTAGACTCTCCAGGTGAGCTTGAGATTACCCTTTCTTCCCTGACTCACGTTAATTAAGGTCATTATCATTAGCGCCACTTGTGCACTCGACCAAAAAAGGATAATTAATCACGTGTAAAACCTAACAAGTGTGACTGTGCATACATTACTCGTAGTGTGTGTGCGTGTGTTGTGTGTGTGTGTGTGGGTGGGTGGGCGGGTGGTGGGTGGGCTTGTAGATGGGTAGTTAGTGGATAGGTGGATGCGTGGGTGGAGAGAGAGAGAGAGAGATAGAGAGAGAGAGAGAGAGAGAGAGAGAGGAGAGAGAGAGAGAGAGAGAGAGAGAGAGAGAGAGAGAGAGAGAGAGAGAGAGAGAGAGGAGGAGAGAGAGAGAGAGAGAGAGAGAGAGAGAAAGGAGAGAGAACTGGAAAGCACGAGAGAGAGAGAGAGAGAGAGAGAGAGAGAGAGAGAGAGAGAGAGAGAGAGAGAGAGAGAGAGAGAGAGAGAGAGAGAGAGAGAGAGAGAGAGAGAGAGAGAGAGAGAGAGAGAGAGAGAACTGGAAAGAACGAGAGAGAGAGAGAGAGAGAGAGAGAGAGAGAGAGAGAGAGAGAGAGAGAGAGAGAGAGAGAGAGGACCAGAAAGGGAGAGAGGATCCGAAAAGAGAAAGAGAGAAAGAAAAATAAACAGTAAGAAAGATTTCCAGGTATTTTCAGGCAGGAAGATGAAGATTAGTGTTCCTCTGTAAATGTCTTTAAAGGCTTACTGCACTTTGCACTTTAAACTTCCCTTCTGCGGCGCTCTGAAGGCCAGCTGAGGCATGAGGTGGAGTCCCGCGGGTCTGTGAGCGGCGGCGACAAGGTCAGTACAGGAAGTGTTTGCAGTGGGAGGACCGAGCGAGGGTTGCTGGCATTGAAGTGCTGATCTAAGGCAAGTTCCGCTGAATGCGTTTAAATTAATAAATTATGTGTAACCAGATGGCAGATAATTACCTTCATGATTACTGGAGGCACTGCTCAAGGTAACCAGGGTCCTCTCCCTCCCTCTCTCCCTCTCCCTCTCCCTCCCTCGCTCTCTCCTTCCCTCCCTACCAAAGCGACGTGGCCAGGCAGGTGTCATTAGGCGAGACAGGTATGATGATATTTAAGATAACAGTACAAGAAATACTCGTAAGAAATGACAGTCAGGTAAAAATAACGTGCCTAGTGTTTTTCTCCCCGCCACTCAGTAACCTTTGTGAAAGAAGCGGCTTGAATGAAGTGGAGTTTTTTTTTTTTCACGTTTTACTGCAAGTAAATGAGAACGACGACTTGGCAACAACTCTGAATGGAGGATGAAAAAATATACTGATACTTTGTCGGTAACGTGCAGTACGAGAGAGAGAGAGAGAGAGAGAGAGAGAGAGAGAGAGAGAGAGAGAGAGAGAGAGAGAGAGAGAGAGAGAGAGAGAGAGAGAGAGAGAGAGAGAGAGAGAGAGAGAGAGAGAAAGAGAGTGTGTGTGTGTGTGTGTGTTCCTGGTCACCCCCTTTCCTCCCTTTCACACCGGCGGCCTGCCTGGGGTCACCAAAGGGTAGGAGTGAAGGTGAGCGATGA
>NC_087163.1:4935000-4942500 GCF_035594125.1 Scylla paramamosain
TTTATAAAGTTCAACGAAAGTATAATGAAAGTAAACAGTGGTTCATAAATTATTCAAATACTTTAAATACGAGACGGATCTTTATCAGCAAACCGTGCAAAGCGAAGGAGAGAGAAAAAAAAAAATAGTTATTGAGGAGGAGAAGGTGGAAATCTGGCTATCAAGCAAAGTCAAGTATAATGAAGACGAACATTAATTCATAAAATTCAAAATACGTTAGATAATGTACGGACCTTAATCAGCAAACGGTGTAGAGAGAATGATTGAGTTAATGATGGAGAGAAACTGGAAATCTGGTCACCATAATGTAGTATGATAGAAAAAGTATAATTAAAGTAACCAACAAGTCATAAACTGCTCAAGAGAAATTAAATACGGGATAGACCTTTGCCAACAGATCGTGTAGCGGGAAGGAAAATGACAGTTACTGGGGGAGAAGAACCGGGAACTTGTTATCAAGCTGAACTTAAGTATCAAGGAAGAAAGCAAAGAAAAATAAATGATCAGAATACGACGGAAGAACTTTATTAGGCAATCATAAAGGAACAAAGGAAAGCAGAGTTACTGAAAGGAAGGGATCTGGAAATCTATCACTAATGCTAACATAAGTTTACAAATGATCACAAAAAAAAAAAAAAAGACAATAACAGACATTTAAGTCTCATTTAATAAAACTCCCTCACCTCTACGTCAATGAGAAAAAAAAAAAAATGGAACAGCACAGTGGAAGGCGAAGAAAACAACTAATTCTATTGTAAACTACAACTTCCATGCACCACAGACTAGGTTAGATTAACTTAACCTACCCTAACCTAACTTAATCTAACTTAATCTACCCTGTCCCAACCAAACCTGACCTTTTTTTCTTCTTCTTTTCTTCATCATCATCTTCTTCTTTTCTTCTTTTTCTTCTTCTTTTTCCTCTTTCTTCTCCTCTTCCTCCTCCTCCTCATCTTCCTTCCAAATAAGGTGATATAACTGTTTCCGTTGTTAGCATTACAAACACACTTTTCAAATTAAACACACATTACACTGCGAGAAAATGTACAGTATTAAGACAGTAATCCTGCCTATTCCTAACACGCTACTCCCACACTGATCCAAAGATGCAAATGTATTCCTTCTCTTCTTATTTTGTGTTTTATCTATTTATTCATTTATTTTTTTCACTCCTGGTATCCGAGGATGGGGGAGGCGGTCGGTGGGTGGGGAGACTTCAAATTTATTATCCAGCTTGGGGGTATTGTGGCCGCCTTGGGGAAGATCGATTCTGGCCGTCTTTGAACATAAACACAAAGGAAGGTAAGGGAAGCTGCAAGAAGCCATCAGTCCTACACATGGCAATCCCTGTATGACACACACCTACCTATTTCCACCTATCATCCCCGTCCAAGCCCAGGTAGGTGCTCCATATTGCAGTGTGTCATTCTTAGCTCCTCTCTGAGTTGCTGTGGCTGGTCCTGGATGGTTCCTTCTTATTTCTTAATCCACAACATTATTCAGAAGGCCACATTTCCCGCCAAGACACTCGTACCTCCAGCCCAGTCCCGCCTCTCTGTCTCTCGCCGGTCGTAATCACGTATTTTATTTCCGGTATGCAAATTAGGGCGCCCGCCACATAATGCTGGCTGTATGGTAATGAGGAAACGTAAAGGAACACCATTCTTCTTTCTCTCTCTCTCTCTCTCTCTCTCTCTCTCTCTCTCTCTCTCTCTCTCTCTCTCTCTCTCTCTCTCTCTGGTCAATAAAATCGGACTATTCTACAAGTAATTTCTGATTTTTGTATTTATTTTTTTCTTAGTTTCGCATCAATGTCAAGACGAAGAGGTGCAATTAGGAGAAGAAATACACACACGATTCATTACAAGAAGGAAGAAAGCTAATAGGTACCATTAACGCGCGCGCACACACACACACACACACACACACACACACACACACACACACACACACACCTGCCCAAGACGTCTACTACTACCTTCTCCCGCCAAGACGGACGCCTCGTTAATTATACCCATTATTACTCTATAGCCATTAAGGACCAGGAAGAAGAGGAGCTAAATGACTGGGTCGGCCAGGATATAAACTTAACTCTATTATTATTTACGATGATAATTACGCGGCTTGAGAAATATGGAGGCCTGGAGGGGGACGTGGAGTGGCTGGCGGGAGGAATCACGGGTAGTGCGGTCAACATTGAGATTTATATGTCAAGAAAAGGGAGAGAATCTTCAACGTTAGCATGAATTTACGCGACTCAGGGGAGGATTTCACTGTGTTGATTGTGTTGATTTTGTTACTTTTTATGCCGCTTGATGTTAGCGTGTATGTTAATTGCACGGTAGTTATGGGTGACTAGACGTATGTGATTAATGTGACTAATTACTTAAGTTGTCTGATTTATTTATGCTATTCACGTTTTGTTTCTCCCTGTAAGCTGTTTTTTTTTTTTTTGTCTTAGATGGTTCGCACAGGTCTTACTCTGCATGCCTCGCCTCCTACGAATACAGCGCAGGTATTGCACTCGAAAAAAAGGAGAGTGAGTAGAATATTGTGGGTTTGTATTCCTAAACATTTCAGGTTTTCATAATAACTATTTTCAAAGAACACAGAGATAATTTGTCGAGTTCCCATGGGTATTTCTTCCCTCATGACGATGCAGAATGCTAGCAGTCAATCACTGGAATAACAGGAACACTTTGAAAGCCTAAAAATCTTCTGTGACAGCTTGTACAAAATAGTCGAAATACGGCGCTGAAATGGTTACTCGCAGAAACACATCAAATATAAGAGGACAGAGAAGAGTAACATGCATATTTTTTTTCTAATGATCGCATCTCTATCATTCACAGTAGCACATGGTCACGAATTCAAGCAACTGTCAGTAACCACGCTACACAAAATCTTCTTACTTCACTTCTTTAAATCACCAATCAGCACAGCCACACATAGAACGGTGAAATAAAGTCGAGTACAGCCATATTCACTGTGACGAAAAAAAAAAAAAAGTGTTCTTCGAAAATAAGGATACTCGTACACTAATAAATTACTTATATTTCTGAAAAAAAAAAAAATCAAACTAAGCCAGACATAAGCCCTGTGACAGAAAAGGAAAGACGTATTTTTGAGAATAAAGATACATACTAATAAACTACTACGTTTCTGAATTACATAAAAAAAAAAATAATAATCGAGCGGCCAGGCTGATCAGGTAGAGGTGTGCGAGGGCCGTGCGTGGTTCCAGGTCGGTGTGAATCAGAGTGAGGGTCGTGATAATTCAAAGGGAAAGGGCGTCTGGGGTAACAAAGATGGCTCTGATTATACTCTACTGCCTCCCGTCTCTTATTTTTCCCCCAGCAGACTGAAGTGAAAGGAAAAGAAGGGAGACAGGGAGAGAAAACAGGAAGTGTAAGGGAGGAGGAAGGAAAGGTAATAGATTTCTTGGTATTTTAATTGTTATTATTATATTATTGAAATTATTCTAAATCCTACCTTATTTGGTGTATTTTAGTGCAGACTGAGAGGAGTGTAAACAATAAGGAAGGAACTGAGGAGGTAGATAATGAATGAATGAAGGAATGAAAGAATGAACGAACAAACGAAGGAAAGGAGTGTAGAATGGAAAGTGAGAAATAGAAAAAATAAAAATGGGCGTGGAAAGGGTCTGAAAAGAAGAAAAAAAAGAAAAGGAAGGATAGGAGGTAGATAATGAAGAATTGAAGAAACGAACGAACGAACGAACAAAGGAAAAGAGTGCAGAATAGAAAGTGAATAACAGAAACATGAAAAGGAACGTGAAAAAAGGACAAGACAAAATAAAAGAAGGAGGGAAAGAAAAAGATGGGAAGAAGGATGAATGGATAAAATATACATAAGGACAGAAGAGGAAAAAAAAAGATGAAAGAATGAAGGAAGAGGGATAACGATGGCAGGAAGAAGTAAGGAAACACAAGGAAAAGTTACATGAAAGTCAAGGAAGAAGAAACATGTCTGCTCTTACTTTTCTTCCTTTCCCGCGCATCTCCTCACACTGAGATGAAAAACATTGACACCTGAGGAGAGGAATTCCTTGGAAGGGGAAGGAATGAAGGAGTGAAGGAATGAAGGAGAGAAAAGTTTGGCCAGTCATCATCTCCATTCTCTTCTCAAACGCCTCATCCCTATTCCCTAACACCCTTACTCTTATACCTCCTCCTATTTCTCCTCCCCTTCCTCCTCCTCCTTCTCCTTCTCCTCCCAACCACTTCGCATCTCAATACAAGTCCCGCTTCTCCACACTCCTCCACTCCTCCACTCCCCTCCACCTTCTCCAGTGTTTACCACAATATCCTCCTCAGCCACGTGCCCACTCTCTCTCTCTCTCTCTCTCTCTCTCTCTCTCTCTCTCTCTCTCTCTCTCTCTCTCTCTCTCTCTCTCTCTTCTTTTGGTTATCATGCGAGTATATTTTCTTTTATTTTTTGTCTTGTTTTAGTTTATTTCCTTGTTTCATTACCTCTTGTCTCTCTGTCTGTCTGTCTGTCTAAATGTCTGTCTATATGTCTCTCTCTCTCTCTCTCTCTCTCTCTCTCTCTCTCTCTCTCTCTCTCTCTCTAACACGCAGGCGCCCAGATTGTCCTCCTAGAGTATCGGATCTTCCTCAGCAGCGAAAAAAAAAAAAATCTTGGTACGGAGGATTAAACGAAATGGAATAAAAGTTTCGGAGGAGGAATTCAAAAGACATTAATATATTCACCTGACGGGAAGATTAGAAAAAAAAAGGTGCAGAAAAAAATAAAAATATAGCCAAAATAACAAGGATAACAATAACAACGAAGCATAAATAATGAATAAGATGAAGAACAATAACAATGCAATTATGAAAAGAAGAATTAGAAGATGAAATAAATACACACCCAAAGTAACAGCAACAACATTAATAACAAAGCACAAACAAAAAAAAAACAGACAGGAAAGAATAACGCGACAATAAGAAAAACAAAATGAAAAGACAAGAACAGAAATTATTAATGATAAAAATGTACCACAGGAAAACAAGACTGAGAAGAAGAAGAAGAAGACTATGACGCGATGATAATGATAACACAAATTACACAATAATTACTGGAAAAAAAAAATCACCCAACAACAAGAGACACAAACAGTAACACAACGCAAACGATTATAAAAAAAAAATTAATAATAAATAAATAATAATAATAAAATGAATGAAATAAAAACAACAGCAAGAGCAAGAGCAACAGCAAGGAGACGAAAACAGCAGCAACGACGAAGACGGTGATGATGATAACAGGAAATAGACAATCATGGGACACGATAAACTACCCGACACGACAAACAGAAAACATGAAAGACAACACAACACAAACTATAACAAAGAAGAAACCAGAACAGTACCAACAAGCAAGAGACGAAGCCAACAACAACAACAACAACAACAACAACAACAACGATGATGACGATGATGATAACAGGAATTAGAAGATCATTACCAAGAGAAATTATCCGATAAGGAACACCAGGGCTATCAATTTCCAGGAGCTCAGGTTACGCGGCGAGACCCAAGCCCCGCCTGATGCTGTTATGAAATGAGGCAGCAGACAGATCCTCACAATCCCATTCCTCGTTCCCTTTGTGGTGGCTCAGCTGAGGAATGGCGGCGTCCTGTCGAGCCTAACAGCGCCAGCTAGCCGGGGACATGATGGGGCCTGAGCAGGTGGGTTCACTCCCTCCTGATAATGAGCACAAGGAGGAGGAGGAGGAGGAGGAGGAGGGTAGATGGTCGATGCTGCCTTACAGAAAGATGAGGGAAACGAGGGAAGATAATGGGGAAAAGCTACATTAGTCAAAAAGCCTCAGCGTGAGATGTAAAGTTTCCTTGAGTTTAGAGAAATGATATGATGCAACGAATGTAAAAGGCGAGCACAATGAGGTAAATATATTCTTTTCTAATTTCTTCTTTATGTAATGTGATATACAACCAAAGTCAGATGAACATTTTTTTTTCTATTATTTTGGTTTCCTGTTCGATGATCATAACTGGTGACGGAGAAGTGTTTTCTACTCAAGACTGGCAACAATGATTATTTCTTTTACCCTTGTTTCTTGTCTTTCCGTTTCTTTTCGTGTCTTTTCTTCCCTTTTTAAATTCTCAACGCAGTCACCATTGCAAGACGAGGAGACAAAAGAATCATTGTTACGCACCACTATACCACCACTATTAAACTACCACCACCAACACTACACCACTTTACCACAAAACATCACTACCGCATCACCACAGGACACTTCGACCACCATCAACACCACCTTACTATATCACAACCACACCACCACAGACATCACAACCACACCACTATCACCACCATTATCTCAACCACTATCAACACCACCCTATCACAACACCATACGACAGGTCATTACCACCACCACCACCACCACCACTGAAGTCAATCCCAGTACCAAAGAGATATCCAGAGTCTTTCTTACCCCCACCAGTCTCCCCTCCCTCCCTCCTCCACCCGCCTCCTCCCATCTCCAGGCCAATCGTAATTTTTTTTTGACAGGAGAAGAGGAAAATGTTAATATCGGATAATGGGTGACTTGTCCTACTCTAAAAATGTGGTTCATGGAGAGAAAATCACACGAATAAAGCGAATTGAAGTAAAAAATAAGTATAAAATAAGACGAATCTATGAAAGTAATTAAGTCAGGATACTCACTGATCGTCTGGTTCTATCAAAATATCATAAAAAATAATTATCTGTTAGGAAATATATATAATAGTAAAAAATTTTCTGATATATATGATAGAATAAAAAAAAATAATTACGTGGCTTTATTAAAAAAAAGACTGCTAAGAAAAATAATAATAAATAATAATAATAATAATAATAATAATAATAATAATAATAATAATAATAATATGCTACTATTGTGACCGAGGCATGAAGTGAAAAAAAAACAATGACAATTTAGCGCAAAAAAACTAAGGAAAATATATTTAATTTCAATCAAACGGAGGAGATGGGAGCGAAATCTTGAAGTGTCTCTTGAGTGGAGGCTTTGAGAGAGAGAGAGAGAGAGAGAGAGAGAGAGAGAGAGAGAGAGAGAGAGAGAGAGAGAGAGAGAGAGAGAGAGAGAGAGAGAGGAGGTGCTGGAGGGGGCGGAGGAAAACAAAGCAGGAAACAGGGGGGATGGGGAAGCGAATAGAGAGGAGGAGGAGCAGGAGGAGGAGGAGGAGGAGGAGGAGGAGGAGGAGGAGGAGGAGGAGGAGGAGGAGGAGGAGGAGGAGAGAGGATAAAAGACCAAAAAGCATAAATGATAACAAAACACATAACCAAGTACAAAAAACAACAACAATAATTATAAAACAAACAAAACAAAACATCAAAAAGAAAACACAAATCATAAATAATCTCTTTTCCATTCAAACCTTAACAACAAAATGGTGTGAGTGAAGATACGTATTATAATGAACGCTGTACAGACGAGAGGAGGAG
>NC_087163.1:4947500-4972500 GCF_035594125.1 Scylla paramamosain
AGAGAGAGAGAGAGAGAGAGAGAGAGAGAGAGAGAGAGAGAGAGAGAGAGAGAGGAGGCGCGTGTGGCCGTGTAGGTGCGGTGTTTATGTTGCACGCATTCGTCACAGCGGCTCTATAATTTCGAAATATAGTGAGCCTCGTAATTGCTATGTAAATGAGCGTGAGGTAAAGAGGGTGCAGGTAACTTATTGCAGAACGAACACAGTGGCACACATACACGCACACTAACACCTGTACATATATGGAATTGCTCATGTAGACTTTTGTGTGGTAGACGTACATGAGCATCACACACACACACACACACACACACACACACACACACACACACGTGGCCAACAACTACCTATTCTCACCACGACATCTACCTCTACAGACATAACCTCACCTACACCCACCTGTTTACATTCAAATCCATACATGACTACGCCCAGACAGGTAAACTCACACATGGGGCACACAAACACAGGACCAGCGGGGGGTGTGAATGATGTGTGAGGGGGAGGGCCACGGGAGGAGAAGGTGGGACAGTGAATAAACTCCCACATTCATCTTACTTGTAACAAAGGGTGTGGTCATGAGATTACTCCCCCTGGCGGCGTATGAGGGTGTGCGGGTGGCGACTGTGGGAGTTACTGTGGGAGCTGGTGATCAGATTACCACCAGGCCTTCTTGGCAGCACCTTGACGTCCTGTGGTCATGCTGATGGGTAGAACAAGGAGGAGGGACGCAATGGAAATGCCAGAGAGAGAGAGAGAGAGAGAGAGAGAGAGAGAGAGAGAGAGAGAGAGAGAATATTAAATGAGATTCGAACCCTTGCAGTATGATCTATTACTTAAGATACAAGTACTTAACCGCCACTCCATCAGAAGCATCACGTGACTGCAAGGGCTGGTGTGTATGAGTGTGGAAGAGAAACACGGATATGAGACTAGACGTGACATGTTCTCCAGGTTTCTTTGTGCGGCTTCGTAATGCAGTTCCTGGCTGGCTTGTTTAGCGAGAGCAATTTTCAGAACAGGCTTCAAAAGGAGGTGCTCGAAACTATTCCCCGAGTCACCTACAAAACGTTAAGTGGAGTGTATGATCCGCATAACTGGCGCATTAGTGGCCGAAGAGTCTCGTGCCCTCGTGTCTTACCTCATTTTTTTTCTGCGTTAGCTTCGTTCGTTGTCCTTGCCATGCATGTAAAGGTCAAATATATAATTTCTTTATGTGTCTTTTGAGTCAGAGGGAGGAGTCAGTCGTCAGCTGGGAGGGAGGGAGATCTTAAGTGGACCGTGATGGTGGAGAATTGGTGGCGGACTGTGGTGACATTTGAGAGTCGCGGTGATGGGGGTAGCGAGCTGGTGATGGCGTTACGCAAGGCCGCTGCTGGTGATGTCGAGCGGGTGGGTGATTAGGGGCTAAGAGGCTGAGAGGTTAAGAGGTGGTGGTGGTGGTGGTGGTGGTGGTTGCAACAATGTGGTGTCAGTTATGTGCAGTGTTTGTTGGTTGATATGACCGTGGCGAGCATTCAGGAAACATTGAGAAACTAGGCAGGTTATGATATGCATTTTCTCTCTCTCTCTCTCTCTCTCTCTCTCTCTCTCTCTCTCTCTCTCTCTCTCTCTCTCTCTCTCTCTCTCTCTCTCTCTCTCTCTCACAGGTCACTGCTAACGCACCTAAATGTCAATGTAATTATCCTACCAGAGTGCTGCATACATTTATGAAGCGGTGGAGGTAAGACGTGTTTTGCCGCTTCTGCCTTTCCTGTTCAGTTGAATACTCGACCAGTTACGTAAGTGGAGAAAAAAAGACAGGAATGTAAAGATGTTCAGCTACTCCTGATGAAGAAATTACGAAAGAAAGAGCAAAATAAAACACCTCTTGAGACAGACATGTAAGAAAAAAAAAAAGCACACTTGCACATGTAGAAATACAGTCTGTTTCTTCTTGTAATAATAATAATGATGATGATGATAATTATAGTAGTAACAACAACAACAATAATAATAATAATAATAATAATAATAATAGTAATAATAATAATAATAATAATAATAACAACGATAAAAAGTGATGACAACAGCGGCATCAGCAAGAAGACATCATCAACAACAACAACAACAACAACAACAACAATATAAACAACCACTAGAACAATAACATCATCAAAAACAATGAAAAACTGGCTTGAGATGAGAAAAAAATACGTAATGATGATAATAATAATAATAATAATAATAATAATAATAATAATAATAATAATAATAATAATAATAATGGCAATAACAACTTAGAGAATAAAAAAGCAACAATGAAAACTTAAAAACAACACAACAATAATTTGAACTAAAAGACCCACCCACCAAAACACCCACCCACACCCACACACACACACACACACACACACACACACACACACACAACCTAAAACCCAAAACCTAAGACTTTCGCATCACCACCACCACCACCACCACCACCACCACCGCCAGTACCATCATCAACAAGAGCTCAAATGAAGACAAACAGAGACAAGGCGGCGCAAGGAGAGCCGAGGTATATAGAGTGAAATACGCTCCTCGTTATCTACGGGTGATGCTAATGGCGTGAGGTCAAGGGAGGCAGCGAGAGATGAGGGAGGAGGCGAGGAGAAAAATCGAAGCTACCTATCGTGTGCTGCACCCTGGCGCCACTGACGACTTTCCCGCTCAGACCGCTAGTTGAAGGCCCGCCCGCCAGGTGTCTCCCTACTACAGGACCGGAGAGAGAGAGAGAGAGAGAGAGAGAGAGAGAGAGAGAGAGAGAGAGAGAGAGAGAGAGAGTAAAGGTAGTTAGGTGTTTGTTAAGATATTGGTAATGATAATAATGACAATGATAATAATGATGGTATTGATAATTAGGGTAACGGTAGTAACAGCAGCAGCAGCAGTAGTAGTAGTAGTAGTAGTAGTAGTAGTAGTAGTAGTAGTAGTAGTAGTAGTAGTAGTAATAGTAATAGCAGTAGTAAACACAATCACCACCACCACCACCACCTTAACCACCACCACCACCACCACGGCTCCCATCACTATTGACATTCACGCGCCACCAATACATACTTGAGTGCAAGGATTACCCGCCTTTCATTATTACGCGGAGGACCTTACTCTATTATCCTGCAGGTGGCGGTGGAGGCGCTGGAGACCAGACAGTACTGGAGGAGAAGGAGGGAGAGGAGGAGGAGGAGTTGAAGAGGTCTTAGGAGATGGAGAAAGATAAAGGGTACAAGTGCTGACATAATATTTGGCAAACCACAGTATTTTCACCAAGAGGAGGGAGACGAGGAGGAGGAAAAAAAGAAAGGAAGAGGAGGAAGAGGAGGAAAGTAGGGGACGTTACCTACTCTCTAGGCCAACACGCGCTCATTACCTGTCCACACCTGTACTGTTTACCTGTAGCTGGAGGGTCAGACCTTCATTCCCGGGCGACTCAGGTGCCTCGCCAGGTAAAGGTAGGTAAAGAGCACCGCTTATTTTTGGATGGTATTAGTGTGCTCTGTAAAGGCTCCTTGCGTGTGCACGACTGTTCCTTGTTCTCCTCGGTGTCATTAGCACTGTTCTTGTTAATATTGTTGTCTTCATTCTTTCCAGTCTCGTCATTATTATTATAACTCATTTGCAAGGCAGTAGCAAGAAATATTTCCACCTCCAAACTTCTCACAAACTCTGGGGGAAAAAGTAATTTAAATTCACTCTAAATTTATACAAAGAGACTATCCAGATTTTCAACCAGAACCTTTAAAAATTATCATTAAAATAAATAGGGACAGCAGAATAGGAAAAAAAGGAACACAGAGAGAGAGAGAGAGAGAGAGAGAGAGAGAGAGAGAGAGAGAGAGAGAGAGAGAGAGAGAGAGAGAGAGAGAGAGAGAGAGAGAGAGTCCAGTCTCACAACCTCTCACTCGTTCCAAGAAAGACTAGAAGTGAGGAATGGATCTTCTTGAGACAAACCGTAGATAGAAAAAGAAAGAGGAATTGAAGGAGGCAGAAGGAGGAGGAGGAGGAGGAGGAGGAGGAGGAGGAGGAGGAGGAGGAGGAGGAGGAGGAGGAGGAGGGAAAGGAAGAACAATGAGGAAACAAAGGAGAGGTTAGGATATAAACTACAGAATAAAGTGAAAAAAAATAAAACGAAGGAAGTGAAAGGAAGAAAGAAAGGAATGAAGGAATGAAGAAAGGAAGGAAGAAAGGAAGGAAGGAAGAGAAAAAGAAGGGAAAACAATCAAGAGGAAGCGAAGGAGAGGTATGATAGGAGATTACAGGATAACGGGAGGATGTAAAGAAAAGGAAATAGAATTGTATTTTCTCGAAGTAAAATAAAAAAAAATACGAGAGACTGAGACTGAGAGAGAGAGAGAGAGAGAGAGAGAGAGAGAGAGAGAGAGAGAGAGAGAGAGAGAGAGAGAGAGAGAGAGAGAGAGAGAGAGAGAGAGAAATAAAATAATGCTATGAAGAAACAAAAGAACCAGAATACAGCTAAAAAAAAAAGTCACAAAATTTAACAAAACACTACAAGAAAACAAAATTTTCAATAATCACCACAAGTAATCACACTCGTACGACCATCTCCTGGAACCATGGAAGGGAGGAAGAGGAGGAGGAGGAGGAGGAGGAGGAGGAGGAGGAGGAGGAGGAGGAGGAGGAGGAGGAGGAGGAGGAGGAGGAGGAGGGGGAGGTAGAAGAATACGAGAAGGAGAAGAAAGAGGAACTAACAAGAGGGTGAAGGAAGAGGACGGCCGAACCAGTGACGTCACTCAACACTCCAGTACAATTCAATATCTGGAAGTTTGCATTTATATTGGCTAGTAGAAGGGAGGGAGGTGAGGCGAGGGTTGATGCTGAGAACGATACTTTGCTGTTTTCTTCCCTTTTCCCTCCTTCATTTTCCTCACTTTCTTGTACTTTTTTCTCCTTTCTTTTTTTCTTCTTTTCTTCTTTTCTTCTTCCCACACCAGTATTTTTCTCGTTCATATTTTTTTTCTATCTTCGTTTTTCTGTTTTCGTTTTATTTCTTTCTCTTCTCTTTCTTTCATCCAATAGTGAGTGATATTTTGTTTCTTTCCATTTATTTCTTAATCTTTTTGTTTTTTGTCATCATCTCTTTTGTTTGCGATAGTGTTGCTTTATTTATTTATTTTTTTCAACCTTTAATTTTCTGTTTTTTTTCATTCTCTCTCTCTCTCTCTCTCTCTCTCTCTCTCTCTCTCTCTCTCTCTCTCTCTCTCTCTCTCTCTCTCTCTCTCTCTCTCTCTCTCTCTCCGTGTTTGAGCTCGTATAGATGGTCTGACCTTTCCTTCTCTTCCGCCTCTTCGTCTTCCCCTTTTACTCTGTGTATTTCATCTTGTTCTTTTCATTTACTTGGCGTATCATGTTATCCCCTCTAAACTGGTTTCCGCTTTCATCCCTTTCATGCTTTATTTTTTTTTACTTCCTTTCACTCACATTGTCTCTCTTTCCTGTTCTTTTGTTCTCTTTTTCTCTCTCTACCCTCTTGCTTTTGCTTTTTGCTCTTCCTCTTTCTCCTCCTCTTCCTCCTTGTGCTTTTCTTTTAATTTCTTTTCAGTTTCGATATTTCAACATCACCCTTTCATGTGTGTGTGTGTGTGTGTGTCTGTCTGTCTCTCTCTCTGTCTGTCTCTCTCTCTCTCTCTCTCTCTCTCTCTCTCTCTCTCTCTCTCTCTCTCTCTCTCTCAAGTCATCTATTAAAGGCGAAGCAAAATATTACGTAGACAGACGTCAGAGAGAGAGAGAGAGAGAGAGAGAGAGAGAGAGAGAGAGAGAGAGAGAGAGAGAGAGAGAGAGAGAGAGAGAGAGAGAGGAAAGAAAGGGAGGAGGGAAGGAAGGTAGGGTATTCTGGCTGTGATCTTTAATGAGGAGCGTCGCCGTCATATAAATCCAGTAGTTTGTGTTGTGGAACCTCGTCATGCATCAGCGTTGGCTTCTCCTTAATACCCGGGCCTGATGCTCCCTCCACTGTTCCTCCGGTTCCGTAGTTTGCATAATGTGCGGAGGAAGAGGTGGTGGTGGTGGTGGTGGTGGTGGTGGTCGTGATGGTGGTGGTGGTGGTGGTGGTGGTGTTAGGGTTAGTTGTCTTGTTTCCCTTTTTTTGTGTATGTGTTTGGTTGTGGGAAAGTGTGTGTTTGTCTCTCTTTCTCTCTCTCTCTCTCTCTCTCTCTCTCTCTCTCTCTCTCTCTCTCTCTCTCTCTCTCTCTCTCTCTCTCGTTATCGGCAAATTTTCCCCTAATTGTATACCTGAAGATCTGTAGAGGAACATAATGGAAAAACAACACACACACACACACACACACACACACACACACACACACACACACACACTGCGCCACGCGAGTCACACCAACAACTAAGTCTGGACCGCGACGCTTGACTCACGACCACAAAGACACGAAAAAGTCGCCTGAGACACGAAGGAGGAGGAATGGCCCGAATAACTGCTTTCCGGGGAAGATCATCGGTGGTGTTTTAGAGGCGGACCTTTGAGACTTCCCTGAAAACTACGAGGTGCCGGCGAGGTGTGATAGCGGTGCAGGTGTTTTGATTATCTTCTACCTGTCGTGTCCCGTATCATATCAAGGTGTGCAGGCGTTGCTTTGCGTCACGTGTATCATCGGCAGGTTAATGAGAGACGTAAGGTGTGTTGTGTTGTGTTTCGATACAGTAACGTCTTGGATTTGAGTGCGGGGTTATACATTAATAAGTAGTAATAAAGTACGATGGGTAAAAATAAGTTAGGAAGAAACTGGTTCGCAAAAAGAGTATTAGATGACTGGAATAGGCTCGGTAATCAGGTTGTTAGTGCAAAATCAATAGTTTGAAAAGGAGATTAGATAAATTTATGAATATGGATAATAAGTGGATATTGGTAGGTGCGTTTTGTAGAGGGACTGCTACATGTAGGCCTATTTGTTTCTTAGAGCTTCCCTTATGATCTTAATATATTGCAGCAGACATATTGACCCTTAGGAGGCTGTATGTGATAAGCTACACTATCAGATCCACTAAAGTAAAAGATAAGGGATAGTAAAAGCGAATGTCCTCTCTGCCCAGTGTTCTATTCAGCATGATCACACTATTTATGATAAGCAAAAGGTACAGTGCGCGAAGAGTACGATGAATATTTTGAAAGGGTCTTGCCAGTAAAGCGCGTATGATCAGTACCGTGAAGGCTATGGTGTGGAAAGAGTACGGGGAATATTCTAAAGTGTGTATGGTGAAATGGGTGTGTGTGAGGGTGAGTAAGCCAAGCCGCCCTCCCATCATCACAGTACTAATTCCAGCCACGCCTTTACGCCGCCGTAGTGGAGTCGGCCATTTGCATTCCTTTGATGTAAAACGGATCAACGCAGGGGAGAATACTGTAATTTTTTTTTTCTCTCGTTTACTCCTCACATATTTTTTTTAGGCCTCTCTCTCTTTTCCTTCCTGGCACTCTACACGCTTCCTTTAAAATTCTTCTTACCATTTAAATATTTCTTGCCTTTCCAGAGTACCTGTTTTCTTTCTTCACGCTCATTTCCTCATCGCTTTACTTTTTTTTTTTCTTTTCCTTTCTCCCTTCACGTCTCCTCTCCCTTCCCACGAGGTACGTACCAAGAACGCGCCGCCAGAAAACCGTTTTATCTTTATCCACAATCCGTGCTGTATAAACCTCTCTTTCTCTCTCTTTCTCCTTCTCTCTCCTAATGATTTATGTCTCTCTGTCCAATGTGAAGCACCTGCCACACCCTCATTCCACGCCCTCACCCCCTCACCTCACTACACCCTCACCCACTCACACCCACCACCCCTCACTCGTACTGTTCTCTATCTCCACTCACTAATCTATACCTTACGATCTTCTCTCACTCAGTCACCCACAGCCCAGTTTTCTTTATCTTTTCCAGTGCTATTTAAATTTCATACATTCTTGTACTCCCGGACTAAAATCACGCCTTCTCTCTATCATTCCATTTCTTCCCCTGTAGATAATAGAGTATAGAAAAGGTAAAAAAGGCAAAGTAGAGCGTGACTCTTTCTTAGGATATGTTATGGGGTTCTTTTCTCAAACGTTGCAGCGTATTGTCTTTATCGTTATAAACTAATGGGGTTTTATAAAGGTTTTTGATGACTCCTGAGATAGTTTAACAAGGATTATACATTATCAACGGAGTCAATTATAAAAATACGACCATTCATCTATGTGGCGTTTGAAAATAGTCCTGGTGAGAGACGTTATGGTGATTTTTAAGGGTATTTTCAGGATTATTGTGAGAGTTCAAGATGTATTCTGCATCATCAGCAGCAAAACATTAATAAATACGATTATTTATCTCTGTGGTTTTTAAAAATAGTCCTAATGATATAAGCAATTGGGATTTGTAAGGCTGTTTTCATGAATCTTGTGATAGTTGAAGACGTATTCTGCATCATGAGCAAGAAAATACTAATAAAAAAATACGGCTATTAAAATTTTATCTCTGTGGCCTTTGAAAATAGTCCTGTTGAGAGAAATAACTGAAATTTTTAAGGGTGTCTTCGTGATTCTCGTGATAGTTCAAGACTTATTCTGCATCATCCGCAGCAAAATACTCATAAAAAACGCGACTTAATAGTTTCTGTGGCCTTTGAAAAACACTCCTTATGGGAGAACAAAGCGACTGGGAGCATGAATCATAACCTCATAAAGCCAATTTTCTCTGTGCCTTTCCCTCATCTCCCTCGCCACCCTAGCACTCCTCCACTTGACACCCTACTACCTCCCTCCGCTCGCGTGGCCTTCCCCCTCTCTTCCTCATTCGCCACTCATCCGCTAGTTGTACCGATCCACCGCCTCTGTCATTCATCCACACTCATTCACGCCCCTAATTCCGCTGCTATGTTAGGAAATGATATCACGTGGCCACCTTAGGTACTCATGTTGGTATATTCGTATATCAAAGCTATCATTATCATCATCATTAAGAGAAAAAAAAAAGTTCTAGGAGGAAGAGCTTATGAAGAGGAGTGGGGAGGGGAAGTAGAGGCAAAAGAGGAAGCCAGGAAGAGGTCGACAACCGCGGAGTGAGAGAGGAAGAGTAGGGGACGAAGAGAGGAAGAAGAGAAGGGCTAGACGTTACCAGAAAAAGAAACGATGAGATTAGGAAAACGCGGAGGAGACAGGGAAGAGAGATAAGAGGGAGGGAAAGGAGGAAGGAAGGGTAGAGGAAGGGAAGGGAAGGGAGGGAGGGACGGAGAGAGGGAGGGAGGGAGGGCGAAGGAAAGGAAGGAGTACCGGGGCAGACACACGGCGGGAAGCGAACGCGACAATGAGCATTAAGTGTAATTATCATATGAGTCCAAATTGTGTGATGCCAAGACACACGAGGGACGTAACCCGCGGCTCCCTCCTGCCCGGGTCTTGAACCTTGGGAGGTGACGGGCTGCTGGTACTCCTGTCTGTCTCTGTCCTCCTCCGTCACCGCCTCCTCCTACTCCTTCGTTTGCAGTCCCCGCGCCAGGCATGGGGATTCCTGGCATGCTGGGAGAGTGGGAGAGGTGAGAGTTGGGCTTAATGGGCACACCTAAGGGTTAATGTCCCCTTCTTATGGCCTTCTCTAACTTAACCTAACCTAACCTAACCTAACCTAACCTAACATAACATAGCATAACCTAACCCCATCAGCATTAACAACTTACATCACAATAATATCCTTACCACAAGTACCACCAATAATAATAATAATAATAATAATCAGTAATAATGAAAATAAAATTAATAATAATAATAATAATAATAATAATAATAATAATAATAATAATAATAATAATAATAATAATAGCCAGATGAGGGTGTTTCAGGACTTCAAAGACGCCGTTATGAGGGTCTGAGAGCAGCAGTGGCCGTGTCAGGACCCTCATTCCCTCCTTTCCCCGCGCAGTGAGGGAGGAGGCGAGGGCGGAGGGGCGGCGGTGGCGTGGGTGTGGGATGCGCCCCTCAGCACCTGCATGTGTACGAGTATTAAGGGGCCGCGTTGGGTTGAAGGAGTCTCCCCACCACCTACTCCTCCTCCTCCTCCTCCTCCTTACCTCCTCCTCCCGAAGCTTCTCATCATCTTCATTCCTCATTTAGCTTCTTCACCAGTTCTTCCCTTTCCTGTTTCCCTCTTCTCTTTCTTCATCGGTATTTGTTTCCACAATTTCTCATGTACGTTCACACTTTTCCCTCTCACCATCTTTATTTTTGACACATCTTCATCATTCCCCGCTTGTAAAAATGGCACGCCACCACAAGGAAATAAAAACGTATAAAAAAAGAACCATCAATCATCACTGAATTAACGTACACGTCGCTGGGTTTTCCGTACGCGTTAATTAACAAAAGGTGAAGATGACGAGAGGAGGAGAAAATATGAACCAATGTGCGGGTCTGCAAATCCTCCTTTGGGGAAAGATTACCTCGCACCTGTATCCCGACACTGCAAACACAACATCCGCCACTCACAACACTCTCCTCTGGCGCTTAAATTTCTGAAACTCATGCCACTCACATATATTTGGAGGTGGACATAGAAAGAAGAGAGAAGGAAGGGAGGGAGCGGACCTGGAAGAGGAATTGAAGGGGAGAGAAGTGTTGGAAGGGGCGGGGGAGGAGGCTAGATGAGTGGAGAAATATACATACAATGAGAAGAGAAAACACACACTCAGACACTCACACATAACACACTGTCATTCACACTCCATTGGGCCTAAAATCTATACCCCCTTCTGTGTCTCTTTCCCTCTCTCTCCCTCAACGCAGAAAGGTGTTGACGGTGACAGGTGGAGTGGCGTGGACTCAAAACAGTTACTCAGGTGAGGCCAAGGTAACCCTGCCCAAATAAAGTAAAAAGAAAATCGTCAGCAAGTGATGGTTTGTAAAATTAGAAAGCAAATATTTGGTGTTATTGAGACTTTTGGATGCATGTAAAACAGTAATGTGGAGTTTTTTTTTTTTTGTGTGTTTAGAATTCATTTCGTGTGGAAGGATATCAAAGAAATAGTTAATTAAAAGTGGGAATTTATAACGTACCTGCAAAAATCTTCTAAAGACTTATTTTTGCTTTTATTAAAATTTTTGGGTTCAGCTAAAGCATGATCAGAGAGGTGCCGTTTGTGTGTTTTGGATTGATTTTAAGCGTAAAAATAAGAGTTAAGGTTAGTTGTTAAAAGTCGATAGGACAATGTATGTCAATAAAAGAGTGAGGGTTGGATAAAAAAAAAACATAATATAGTCTGTATAAGAAAAATAACAATAGCTTAGAGTGAAGGTTACTAAAAAAAAAAAAAAAAAAAAAAACAAGTGTAACATATGCCATGGAAAAACAGTGAAGGTTAGATTCAAGCAAGGAAGTAAAATGTATGAAAAAAAAATATATATATATGAAAAAAAGATAAATAAATAAATAAAGGTTCGTTAAAAAGTAAGTGGAGTGTATATAATATAAAAAAAAAATCAAAGGTTAAAAATAGGTAAAGATAATGTATGCCAGAAAAAAAGGAAAAAAAAAAAAACGTGTCTCTTTTCACGTGCAATGAGAAACCAAGCGTGAGGGTCGAGTGTGAGGGCGTCACTTGCCTTTCCTTTAACTTTCAGGACGCCACACACTCCTCGGCAGGACAGGTGTGCTCAGGTGTGTCTGCAGGAGAGGCTGTCTGCCCTTCCCAACACCTGTAGTCTGGAATGAGTGGGCAGAGTTCAGTGCCCCTCACGTCACACCACCTCCTTTCCTCCCACCTCCCCGCCCGCCCCCCTCCCTCTAAGTCGTGAGTATCTCGATAATTAAACTCGACAGTCGGGGTCCAGCGGTTCATATCTGGCATTCTCAGCCTCACCGGGAGACTCGAGACACACAGGGAAGACGAGCGAGTTAAATACACTGAATCGAATAGAATAAATATCCCGATGAGGCTCCGGGAGGTCATGGTTGTCCCGCAAGTGTGGATCAATTAATTTTTATTCCCGACTATGAGCGAGAAATTCGTGGCATGTAGGGATCCAAAACGCCGAAAATGTATCAAACCGAGTTTCTCCCGGATTCCGCGCTTTACGGCCGGGGATGCTGCACGCTTCTCACGAACCTGGAGTCCATTAGTGTGTTTCCTTGAATGCAAATGACGTTTTATCTCGAGGGAAGGAAGCTACGTCTCGACATTCTCTCAACGGCGCCGCCTCACTCCTCTCCCCGTCAGAACGCGACGGTGGAAGGACGGCCCGTGAGGAATGACCGTAAGGGTGACACACACACACACACACCCACACACACGTACACACTTGCATAACCACTTCACAGGCATCCTATAATGTGCACGTTGCTAAACCAGGTTAAGGCTACTTGGAATTATTTAAAATGAGACTGACTTTGGTGAGGTTAAAAACGTTAAGTCTCGCGGGGAGTTTATTGGGCGGGACAAAAAGCGAATGCAACTAAATGACGCAATAAAAAGATGATGTTAAGGTAGATTACACCAAGTTAGCATGAATTAGATCAAGACAGTCGGCCATCATGTCACCTCCGCCAAACACGTGACCAGTGGCGCCTCCTCCTCTTAACTGGAGGTATTATCATTGTGGAGGAGAGAGGGAGGGAGAAGCTGCCTTGACCCCCACTCCTCCCTTCTCCTTCCCTCCCTCTCTTCTCCCTCTCCTCCTCACTCTTCCCTCTCCTCCTGAGTAATCGCCCACTGCCCCACCTAACTATCTACGTGGGTGTTTGTGGAATGTGTGCCTGTCTGTCTGTCTGTATGTATGTGTATGTGCATGTGTGTATATAAGGAGAGGTATGAGAGATAAGTAAAGTATATTAAATAATTTGTGTTGTTTCATTTTTAACATAGTTGGTCTTCGTTCCAGTCTCCTTAAAACCAATAAATGTATCATGTTTTCCTAACTTTGCACTAATTAGGTTTGTTTTCTTTTATGCACGCAGACGGACACACACACACACACACACACACACACACACACACACACACACACACACACACACGCTGATGCTGGACCGTCGAATAAAAGAATAATAAAGAAAAAAAATCTCAGTTAAAAAGGAAATAAAATATGTCAGTGGAAGGAAGTAAACTAAGATACAATATAATAAAATAACGTGAACAAAAATATATCATCTCTAATCACTATAATTGTCGGAAATTAAGACGGGGGAAGCGTCCGAGGGAAGGTATGTGAACAAAAATTACCTTGAAGATTAACAGCAAAACTAGACAAGAAAATCATGAACATCAGCGGCATGAATTATACACGAGAACGTAAAAAAAGGAATAAAAATCAGGAAAACAACAACATTAAGCAATACATCATGCAATAAAACCAGCAACAGCATGAAGAGAAGACGAGGCGGGAGGAAGCGGGTAATGATCCGAATATATATACTAATAAATTGTACTTAAATAGCTAAACGCTGCATCCTGTTGGGTGCGAGGAACTAAAAAAAAATATATGACCCATGTTGCTCTCTTTTCGTTTCCACGTGCGTCATCATTCATCAGAGCAAAAATAACAGGAATTAAAGCACAGTTGACTTTTAAAACGATATAAAAAGATACTACAAGAGAAAAGCGAGTGTGGACATGCATGGAAGAGTAGGACATAAAGACAAATGACTTTTTATAAGAAAGAAAACGTCAATAAAAGAGAAGGAATGCGAGACTAAGACATCAGATAACAGCTCACTCTGATGAAAAAAATAAATAAAAATAGGCATTCCTACGAGTGTATGTAAATGAGTGATGGGTGTTGCGTGGGAGAGAAAGACATAAGGGAAATTACTTTTAATATGAAGAGGAATACGGTGACAATACATTAGACAATAAGACATTACCATAGATGTTTTTTCTTATATACAAAGGGTCTATGGGTATAACAGGATGAGTATATGGGGCAATGCATGGCAGAATAAGACAATGAGGAAATAATTTTTAATGAAGAGAAAATAAAATGAATATCAGACAATGCATTAGACAGTACATTACCATACTGATCATTTCTAGACTAAGAAACCACTACCATGAAAGGACGAGTATAGAAAAAATGTATGGGGTGGTTAGACACTTACAAGAGGCAAATACAATGACATAAAGGGAGGTGTGGGGTGGAGATGGCTGGGGGAATGGAGTGGAATGGGGTGGAAGGGGTCATGAGGTGGCAAGGGTGTGGTGATGTGGTCGTGCGGTGGTGAAGGTTTACCGTCACCAGGATGTGATAATAAACCATCATGTCGAAAAGTCCGCCTTGCTTGTCTGACGCAGAGGACGTGAGAATGTGTGGAGATGTGGGGGGTGGCAAGTACTGCGGAGTGGTGGTGGTGGTGGTGGTGGTGGTGGTGGTGGAGGGTAATGGTGTAGCTTAACAAACGACAATATGAATTAAGTACGGTGTAAGTTACGACAAATCGTCCTTGACACTTCACGCCCCTGTGTAGACGAGCAGTACAGACCAGCAGGGACGGGAAAAATGCTGCTCTCTCTCTCTCTCTCTCTCTCTCTCTCTCTCTCTCTCTCTCTCTCTCTCTCTCTCTCTCTCTCTCTCTCTCTCTCTCTCTCTCTCATCCTGTTGCTTACTTGTGTTTTGATTTTCGTATTAGTTTTTTTTCTTTCTTTTTTTTATATTATCATTCTTCTTCTTTTCCTCCTCCTCCTCCTCTTTACTTTTCCTCCTCCTCCTCCTCTTTACTATCATTTTTTTCCTTCCCCACATTTCTCAATAATTTGTTCAGGGAACGCATCCTTTGTCTCCTCGGTATAATTTCTTTTAACATCACCACCATCAGAACTTTCCCTCCCCTCCCTCCGTATTATTCTTTTTCTTTTATCATCCTACTCATTCTAATCTTTTCCTAGTTTCTTTTAACTATCCTTTTTTTTTTTTCCTTTTATATCCCCTTCTCTTCTATTCATTACTTTTCCTCCTATGACATCCATCTTTTCGTCCTATCCTTTCTCCTTACCAGCTTTAACACTCATTACTTCTCATACATCCGTCCTCTCTCCCTACACACAAGCCACTCCCAGCTCTGACGTCAGCTCCCTCTCGGCTACATCCCCACAGATCACCGCGACACAGGAACAGAGGCGACGCAATCCTGAGCATCCTGGTTTAATCTGGGCACCAGGTAAGGTCGCCTCGCACAACAACGGGAACTAAGGTCTGAGTTGAATACCAATAATCTGCCTGTTTGGGAGACACACTTGCGGCGTCACTGTTGCTCTGAGAAGGCTGAGGGTGAGGACAAAAAATGAGAGCCACCTGGATGTTTATCTGAGGTTGGGGTTATGTTTTTTTTAATTTTTTTATGGCAACTTGGTGCTTGATTTTCTATAATAGCGACTACGTTCAGCTGGAGGAAGTGATAGTAGCGATTCATTCAAAAAAAAAAAAAAAACATTAATGAAACTGTATCATATATAGAAAACGGGAAACAAAGGTTATCTCTGCAATTAAGCGGCCTTCCTCTCCTTCAACTTTTTACAGCCTACCTTACACGTAAAAAGAAAAAAAGAAAAAAAATACTGAAGGGAAACGGGGCAAGCAATTTTTTCCTCACACAAAATTAAAACACGATACACTACCGCGTGTTTTACTGCCTCTAGTTTCTCAAGGTGAGACACGAACCACCACAGTACGTAGTTATTCCTTTGATTGTTATGGCTTACGTGCAAGTTTGACAAAATGATCAGGTACAAATAGAGTAGCATTTCTAAAAGCAATATATAGAGCAAAAGGAGTGATCAAAATTGTTAAAGGATTTATGTATCTATACGTTTATTCTTGTTTAGTTAGATCACCACCTAGACGAGCCAAGTAGAGGGAAAAAGAACTAGGGAAAGACAGGGGCTGAGGTGGAGAGATGTAATTTAGAGAGATATGAGACAACTGGGCCTGAAAGAAGAGGATACAGAAGACAGAAGATATTGGCGGTAACATATAATAGCGGCCGACCTCACCAGAGATTAGTAAGGCAAAGAAGTCAGATAATCACCTTAAGACACCTGCCGGAACGCTGTGTCACGCTACTCACCTGGAAGCTTTAACACCTGAGATACCTGGCGCCGCGAAGACCATCAACTGGCTCCTCTTACCTGCAAATGAGTGCATGTATATTAGACACACCTGTAGCAAATGAATGTCAAGAGGATGTATTGATAGTACCGTAGCACGTGCAACACTAATCAATCTATCTTAGGCACGTGGTGGGAGGCGGTGTGACGTGAAAGGTGAGGAGAAATGTAATGATTATAATTGCAATGCCACCTATTCATGCTACATCAATGGTGGCCACAGGTGTAATAACAAGACACGCGAGGGTGCGATGACAGGCAAGACTAATTAATAGAATGAAGTTACGCTCCATATATGCAACGTGAAATTATACTGCAGACGCAACCACTAGGACTGCTTGTTAGACTTATTTCACGGGACTCAGGGTAAGTGTCTCCCTGCTTCGCCCCCTGGAGGATGGTGAGGAAGGGAGCAGGCAATTGAATGAAAATGAGGAAGAGGGGCAGGTAAATGAAAGTGAGCAAGAGGAAAGACGAATGAAAATGAGGAAGAGGGCAAGTAAATGAAAGCGAGCAAGAGGGGAAGATAAGTGAAAGTGAGGAAGAGGGATATGAATGAAAGTGAGGAAGAAGACAAGCGACTGAATGAAAGTGAGAAAGAGGGAGGGAGGGATGTGACAACTGAATATGAGGAAGAGGGCAAGTAACTGAATGAAAGTGAGCAACGGGGACACATAACTGAAAATGAGGAGGAGGGCAGAACACAGAATAAATGGAAGTATTCAAAAGAGAGTAAAAAAAAAAAAAAAAAAAAGTACGGAAAAAAAAATAAGGGTACGACAAATAATTAATCCCAGGAGAGGAGGAAGAGCTCTGTATGATATTAAATTCCAACTTTACGACGGGATATAATGTAGGGTCTGCTTCGGTGCCACGTCTCATATCAAGCCATAACACACCACAAAAACAGAACTTTTCCAAACCACACTCCAAGATGTCTGACCAATAACCTGACGCATGAAACAAATCACCAGAAAAAAAAAAAAGTAACAAAAATATCTATCAGAGGTCACAAAAGCAGCGGAGTTTGGTGAAGGAGGAAAAGTTGAACACCGCTTCTAAAATAAATCACTGGGTGGAGCTGAGTTAGAACACGCCGAGAATTTATTAATTCACAGAAAACGAGGCTGACTGGTTGCCTGAGCGTCCCATACCCCGTCATGCCCTCTGGAGCTTATGCAAAAGACACACAGAGGAGGAGCGGAAAGGGAGGACGCGGTCAGACCCTCCGTAGACTCAGCACTGTAATTATATCGACGTAATTCCCTCTCCTCTAGCTCCCAGGCGCCATTGCAAGGGTCATCAATGAGGTATTTGTTTATTTTATAAGGATACGTAGCCTCGAGGGATGAGTGAGGCTTGAAATGGTGGAGGAGATAGGATAGAATATTGTGGCAAGATATTTGTGGATTTCTGAAATAATGGAAATGGCTTTATTAAGGGTGTGTGTGTGTGTGTGTGTGTGTGTGTGTGTGTGTGTGTGTGTGTGTGTGTGTGTGTGTGTGTGTGTGTGTGTGTGTGTGTGTGTGTGTGTGTGTGTGTGTGTGTGTGTGTGTGTGTGTGTGTGTGTGTGTGTGTGTGTGTAATTGTGAGTAAAAGACTAATTATTGCGAAGTGCTCATATCTTTTTTTTTTACACACACACACACACACACACACACACACACACACACACACACACACACACACACACACACACACACACACACATCAGCAAGCAAGCCCAAACCCCACCGCCCACCCTCTCCCAAAGACATTCCTCCACTTCCAAACACTTGCTCCACCTGAAGACACCAGCAAGTAAACGGCAATTAACAAAAACCAAATTAAACTCCCCTGGCAACCCGTCCACCAGGCACTCACTATATATGCACCTCTCATGCTGCCAGTACGTGAGACAACAAAAAACGGGAGAAAAAGAAAGCACCACGCACTCTAAACTAACCCTTATGGACTCGGCCAATAATACCTTTAATTCTCTGCCGCTCAAAGATGCAAGTGACTTTCTTGTTCGAGGGATGTTCGTCACGGGGAAAACATCACCTTGCATACTTCAACATGCGAAATTCATCACTATTTAAATGAGCGAGGTGTCGGGGATGGCAGTGTCTGGGCCATTACTTAAACACAGGTTCCAGCCTAGAGCACCTATGCTTCATCTTTATTCAAGTAGGTGTGCTCAAGATGGCTGGGAGGGAAGGGAGGGAAGGGAGTGCTGGTGGTGGTGAAGGTGGTTGTGGGAGGAAGGGTGGTACAGGAGGGAGGAGAGAAATGGTGGTGTTGGTGGAAGAAGAACAAGAACAAGAAGAACAAGAACAAGAAAAATGCAAGAAGGACGAGAAGAACAAGGAGAATAAGAACAAGAAAACAAGAACAAGAAGAACAAGAACAAGAAGAAAAGGAGAGAGAGAGAGAGAGAGAGAGAGAGAGAGAGAGAGAGAGAGAGAGAGAGAGAGAGAGAGAGAGAGAGAGAGAGAGAGAGAGAGAGAGAGAGAGAGAGAATGCACCACTAAGCAAACCTAAACACACCATAGTAGAAAACAAACTGAAAACGGACTGCAAAAAAAAAATGCAAAGAGGAAGGAAGGAGCAGAGAGCATCAGGTGTGACGAATGTAAAAGAAACTGAAGAGGTGGAGGAGGAGGAGGAGGAGGAGGAGGAGGAGGAGGAGGAGGAGGAGGAGGAGGAGGAGGAGGGAAGACAACACAGACGAACACGGACGCTGTAATGAGCATTGCCAAATTCAGCTCAGCGACCGAACGCTTACACGAAAGAAGAAAAATATAAATGTTAATTATTCGACAGTGGAAACGGGGTCGATCTTATCTGCCTCATATTTGCATACTCATTAAGGCTTGAGTCCCACCTGACAGAATTGGCAGGTGAGGATGGCTATTTTTCACTGAAGCCAGCCAGCCCTCACACAACACCCGCGTCGCTCGGAACACAAGGAACACCAGACTCCCGCAGGTACACACACGTAGAGGAGAGGAGAGAGGGAGAGAGAGAGAGGGGGCGGGGAAGGGGATGTTGCTTTGAAAGGGAGCAGCATTATTCATGAATATATTCCAATGAAAACCGTGTATGCAAATGAACTCCTCAAATTACACGCATGCAAGAAGCCAGCCATAAACGAGCCTTTGGTTATAAACTGCACCTCTCTTTTTCTCTCCCGTTTAATTATCGCCCGCCGAGATAAGGCCCGGGTAGGTGTTTGTAATTGGCGCAGAAAAAGTATACGGTAGTTCTTGCCTCCTGTGTTTGGCTTGTGGTGGGACGGCTGACAGGAACCCGGCTGGTGGTGGTGGTGGTGGTGGTGGTGGTGGTGGTGATAGTGTTGGTTTTGTAGTGGGTGAAGCATTAATGATGGTAGGGATTGCTGTGACTATGGTAAAAAACATAGTGATGGTGGTGATAATGTGTGTTTTGTAATGGGTGAAGTATTAATGATAGTAAGGATTGCTGTGGCTGTGGTAAAAAAAAAAAAAAAAAAAACAGTGGTGGTGATGGTGGTTGTGGTTAAATATTGATAGCAGGAGTACGAGCATTCGAGGAACCAGTGTGTTTTGCTGGTGGGTCTTATCTGTGCTTATCTTTATTACGACATGAATTAATCTAGCGCTGAGTAACTGACTAAGTGACTTACAAATCTTTTTACCTTATCAATAAAACATCAATATGTAAAGACGGACTTTGCTGCAGCACGTATTCGATTTCCAACTGATCCTTCGTTACTGATACACAAAAACACACACACAAAAAAAGAAAAAAAAAATATATATATATATAACACTGAATTAAGACATAACAACTCACAATATAACCAAAACTAGAGACCGAAACTTACCTTCACTCCACCCTAACAAAAAAAAAAAAAAACAGGATACAAAAAAAAAAAAAAAAAAAGACGACGACTAAGAGAGAAAGGGAACGAGAGAAAGACAATGATGTTTGATACAGAAAGCAAAATTATACTCTATCCGGTGAGGTCGCGGTTCAGGTGAGGGGCTGAAGGGGGTTGATGACAGGTAATGAGTAGGTGTAGGGAGGTGACGCCAATCAAGGTATGGAGGGAGGGGCACATTACCGCAAGATCTACGAAGGGTGTTGACGCTGGTCGCCACACCTCTGTTGACTATCCAGGCAAATCATATACACGGTGTTTGAGGAAGGACATGTTAGAAAAGTGAGGAGAACACGATATATGGAGAAGAGGAAACCAGAATGAATTTTTGAAGGATAAAGGGGGAAGGTAAAGGGAGAGAGGGAGAGGGAGAGTAAGAAAACACACACACACACACACACACACACACACACACACACACACACACACACACACACACACACACACACACACACACACACACACACACACAATGATAGACAGACAGAGAAGAAAGAAAAAAAAAACGAATAAGACACCGAACCATAAAAAAAAATACATAGAACAAAACCACACAATTAAAATATATATATATATAAAAAAAAGAAAAGCTCTGATTATTTTTTCCCAAAACAAAAATCCCAGAGATTATCTAAAACCAACAATGAAAAAAGAAAAAAACAATAACAACAACGAAGTAACAAAAAAAGAAAGAAAAAAACAATAAAAAAACAGATCCAGTACAACACCACAACAAGCAACATAAAAAAAAAGAACAAACTGGAACACAAACACACACACACACACACACGTACCCTGGATGTGTATGCACGTGGCTTTTTGGGAGAAAACTGGGTAATTTTGGAGGTCAGGGCGAGGGTGTTGGCGCGAGGCAGGATCAGAGGTCACGGCGTAGAGGGAGGAGGGATAGGAATGGAGGGAAGGGGAGAAAGGGAGGAGTTTGAGAGGAGGAGGATGAGGAGGAGGATATGGGATAGAAGAGGACGAGGAGGAGGAGGAGGAGGAGGAGGAGGAGGAGGAGGAGGAGGAGGAGGAGGAGGAAGCAGAGGAGACCACACCGGCGGAATCTGGGAAAGTCGGACGACCAAAGAAGATTTATCGCGTCTGAAAGGCAGAATTCTCGTCGTCGCGTCAGGAGGAGGAGGAGGAGGAGGAGGAGGAGGAGGAGGAGGAGGAGGAGGAGGAGGAGGAGGAGGAGAACAGGGGGAGGAGGAAGAGGAGCGGTACTACGAGGGGTGGATATTCGCATATTTTGTCCATCTTGATCCACAGCTTCGGGAAAACCTGAAGGAAGAGTTTGAATGAAATTGTATATTTTTTTTTTTTTTTTTGAAGTGGAGAACAGGTTGCCTCGGTAGCGAAGACATATGGAAGACGAATAATACCCAAAGCAAGGAAGGAAGGGAAGGCATCTGCTGTATTTCACGACGGGGGGAATACAAAGGCGCTGCTAATTCATATGTGGAGTTGAGAAAGGTGACAGCGGGGATGCCTTTATTGCTGAAACATTGTGACGTCCTTGCATAATGTACTATGTCTTGTTTCCCCTGTATGTTGATTTTTTGCACTGGAATAATAATTGTTGAGGTGTGTGCATGAGAGAGAGAGAGAGAGAGAGAGAGAGAGAGAGAGAGAGAGAGAGAGAGAGAGAGAGAGAGAGAGAGAGAGAGAGAGAGAGAGAGAGAGAGAGAGAGAGAGAGAGAGAGAGAACATTGAACATTTGAACATTTGAACATTTATTTATAGCCATTTCATACATTGTATATTTATATTCCATAAATTTTTTATTATGGCTAGCCTTTTTTTAAGCGTAAGCTTTTCAGGCAAAACTAAAACTATAATATAACTAAACCTAAGCTAACAAAACTGGACTTAATATAAGGTACAATACACAGTAAGTACTTAAATGTTGTACAGAATAATTTTAAATGTTGCATAGGATTCTAAGGGTATTTATAAGATTAAATAGATATCAACATACATTTTCTTATACAGCAGTGAGTAAATTTAGTGATACATACATCTGCATAAACGATCATACACCTGTGTATGTAAACAATAATAAAAGAAATTAAAGAAAAGTAACATATATATATATATATATATATATACATATATACATATATACATATATATACATATATATATATACACACATATATATATATATATATATATATATATATATATATATATATATATATATATATATACATATACATACATACACACACATACATATATATATATATATATATATATATATATAAAAGTAATACATACATTGGGGTCTGCATATAGATATTGATCTATTGGCATAAAGAATGGAACAAGTAATAGAGTACACAATTTAATATAATGAAAAAATAATTTAGATAATTATTATGAATTTAATACATGATGCATAGTGCGTATACAATAATGATAAATATAATAAGTTATAATTTATAGACATGGCCACATACAAGGAGTTGGGTACAGTGATGGGAGTCAACATTAATTAGTATTTATTAGTATTAGAGAGAGAGAGAGAGAGAGAGAGAGAGACGAATACACACACACACACACACACACACACACACACACACCACACACACACACACACACACACACACACACACACACACACATACACACACACACATTTAACAGATCCCTCTCTTCGCGCTGGCTCGTCCGTAACCTGAAACATTTACCGACGTGTTTGTAGAAGAAAGACAATGGAGGGGAGAACCAGGGGCCGCTGAGACTCCCAGATCCTGTAAACACAAAAGTCTCCCCCTGAGAAAAGAAAAAAAAAAAAAAAAAAAAAGAGGAGGGAAAAGGAGGGAAGCTCATCATTAAATTTCATCACCTGCTCCTGACCTTCTGACTGGGCAGCGTCTCAGCCAACGTAGATAAATGAAGAGGAGGAAAATGAGGGGAGTACGAGTGTGTATAGGGGGAAGTGGTGAGTGGTGAGTTATGAGTGTGATGAGTTGGAGTGTGTTTGATCAGTGAGGGATGATGGTGAGGTGTAAAGAAAGGCAGCGTAAGTAGAGAGGGAATGGAAAGAGTGTGTGAGAGGTGAATAGTGGTGAGTATAAGGATGTAGTGACGAATGAATTTAAAGGAGATGTTGGGGAATGTCAGGGGATAGAATGAGTGAGTGAGGTGGCTAGTAGTGAGTGCGAGGACTGAAAGGGAGGCAGTGAGGGGCGAAAAGAAAGAATTGTTATGGAATATATACAAAAAAGAACAAGAGGTATGACAGTGATAATTTGAGGTGCCATGATGACACATTTGGCAGACTGAAGCGAAGGAAAAAAAAAATAGCTATAGAAGTAAACTGGAAGTGCAAAAGCAGCCAGCAACTCTTACTTATTATCATTATTTAATAAGCACGAGGGATGAACCTGCAGACAATCACTAATTACTTACACAAACCTCATCTATTTACTTTTACAATAACGATGTTCCAGTGTCTATTTACCTCCTCTTCCACTTCGCAGCCAAAAATAGAGCCAGTCAGGTGATGAAATTCCTCAAGTTTGACTACAAGAAAATGAAACTCCACAAGAAATATGAAGGAAAACCCGAGGCATTAATTTTCAGTGCACAAGGTTTTGCACTCTTATTACTTTTCATTAGTAATTCATCTTTTTGTTAGACGAAAAACGAAATATATACACGAGTTCATTAGCCTCCGCTGCAAGAGAGAGAGAGAGAGAGAGAGAGAGAGAGAGAGAGAGAGAGAGAGAGAGAGAGAGAGAGAGAGAGAGAGAGAGAGAGAGAGAGACGAGAGAGAGAGAGAGAGAGAGAGAGAGAGAGAGAGAGAGAATAAAATGAAGCAATACACACAAAAACATATAAACAGACACATAGACAGACACACAGAAAGCCAGACAGACAGACAAGCACACACACACACACACACACACACACACACACACACACACACACACACACACACACACACACACACGAGCGGAAACCCTTAATCAGAAGCAGCAAGAGGGAAATAACGAAAAGATAAACAGGTAATCCACAACCTCGTCACATCTACTGAAGGTGAGTGTAATTACCTAGCACCTGCGCCTGCTTGTGTTTACCTGTACGTTCCGCACCTGCCATCCCTCCTCTCCTCCTCCTCCTCCTCCTCCTCCTCCTTTCTCTCCTCATACCTAATATCCCCTCCTACCTTTCATCACATTCAATTATTCACTTCTTATTCTGCTACCTTCATATATTTTCGTGCATTTTTATAATAATAGGAGGAGACAAGTGGCAAAGCGAAAAGTGGCGCTGGAAAATAAGCATAAGAACCTGCAGGTAGCGGGGATGGGGGAGGAGCAGACCGGGAGAGAGAGATAGGGAGCGAAGGGGTAATGGCATGGAGGTTGAAAGGGGCACGGAATGCAGAGGTAATGGAAGGGGTAGGTAAGGGGAGGGAATGTGGTGAAGGGAGTAATAAAGGGGAGGGTAAAAGGGACGCTACATGTGGACGGGGACAACATTAGTCACAGTGTGAGTTATTAGTCGCTGGAAGGCAGCCATGGCGTCCACGTCTGTGTCCTCTCACTGCAACACAGCGTCATTTTTCACAGCTGCCCCCCGACGTAATTACCCAAAATGGCTTTCTGCTCTGTCGATTTATATTTATTTTAAGCTTTGTGGGAGCCGCGGGCACGGAGACGGCCGGGAATTAGCAGCAACTGTAAATATTAGATCTCCTGCTGGAGGGTGTTGCCTTCCTGCGTCAGGTGGTTTCTGCTGAGGCTCGGAAGGAGGAGGAGGAGAGAAGGAGGAGGAGAAGGCGATGAGGTTAGTGAGGAAGGTCTCGGAGGAAGAAGTTGGATGAACGAAGGTTTTCCGAGACTGTAATAGGTGGAAGAAGGAAGGAAAAGGCGGCGAAGGGTTAAGGATGAAGGCTGGTTCTCCAGGAAGGAAAAAGAAAGAAGTTCAGGAATGGATTAACCTGCGTCACATACATAATACACGGCAGAATTTCGT
>NC_087163.1:4980000-5015000 GCF_035594125.1 Scylla paramamosain
ACGAGAAAGGAGAGGAGAGAAGGAGAGAGGAAGGGAGGGGAAAGGAAAGGGGTGAGGGAGGAGTAAGGAAGGAGGGAAGGGAGAGTGGGGGAGAACCTGTCGCCTGCGTGCCACTCGTGATGAAACAAAGCGTGCGTAGGTGAAATATTTTCCGTGTGTGTGTGTGTGTGTGTGTGTGTGTGTGTGTGTGTGTGTGTGTGTGTGTGTGTGTGTTTGAGACGACATCCGTGGCTAGTGGTGGGGGGGTGGTGGAGCTCATAATTTATACGGATCTAATGATTAATTAACCTAACGTGATCTTCCCAGCCAACATTTTTTTCTCTTCTTCTAATTATCTATTTATCTATTTATTTTCTATCCAGCGTAGCCTTCACTGGGACGCGTCGACGACCACAACAACAAGACGCTGACTTTTTTTTTTCTTAATCACTCGCCGCTGTGTTTTTGTTGCCGTCCGTTCCTTCGTCAGACAAAACACTGCAGGCACAGACTCGACGGCCGACAATAAAAGGACTTCATATGCAAATCAGTAACTGTAAGCATTCCACCGGGTACCTGCCTAACACTTTCTTGACCCAAAAATCAGTTGCAGACTTCCATGACTCGAGGTAAAGTAGAAATTTATGCATATCATTTTAGACTCAAGTATGGAGAGAGAGAGAGAGAGAGAGAGAGAGAGAGAGAGAGAGAGAGAGAGAGAGAGAGAGAGAGAGAGAGAGAGAGAGAGAGAGAGAGAGAGAGAGAGAGAGAGAGAGAGAGAGAGCATAGCCATGATATCTGATATGTAAGTAAATGGTCTTAAATTATCCGGAAAATTATAAAATACCAACAATAAAAAAGAGAGAAAAGAGATATTGCAGAGGCATGCATGGTTTGTGTGTGTGTGTGTGTGTGTGTGGAGGGAGGCGCCGCTGCTTGTGCCCAACTGTCTCGTCGCGTATTCGTTCACCTCCTAACAATCAAAACGAAGGAAAAGTCTTGCCAGTAGTCCAGCGTTAATAAAAGTGCCGACAAAAAGAAAGCGATTTTAACATTTTTGATTCGCGCGGCATATTAAGTTTTCCGTAATTTAGATTTCACATCAGCTATTAAGACTCCACTGTGAGAGGAGGCATGCAAATGAGCACGAGGGAGGAACAAGGTGCGGGAAGAGGAAGGAATGGAGGAGGAGGCGGAAGCGGGAGAGGGAGGAACGCAGGTGGAGTGTGAGAGAGTAACTGAGGGAGAGGGAGAGAGAAACTAAGGTGGAGAGAGAACTGGGGTGGAGGGGAGAAAGTAACTGAGGGAGAGGGGGAAAGAGGAACTGAGGTGCAGGAAGGGAGAGGAACTGAGGGAGAGGGGGGAGAGGAACAGAGGTGCAGGGAGAGAGGAATGGAGGTGGAAGGAGAGAGGAATTGAGGTGGAGGAGGAGGGAGGAACGGATAGAGACGTGGGGGAGAGATGGAAGGAGTTAGGAAGGAAGAGTGGTGGCAAGATGTTGGGGGGGAGGCAGGGGGTGTGCGGCAGGTAAGTCACCTTGGGAGGCAGTCATTAACGCCGATCATTATACCTGGCGGTGACTTGCGGGCTCTTGCTGCGCTGCCATTTGTCCCCACGCCGCCTCCGCCGCGCCAAAAGCTGCTGCTGAGGATGCTGTGATAATATTTTTCTCCTTAGTATTTTTTGCTCGTGCTCTTATTATGAGTAATTAAGTCTCGCCAGACCTTGTTGTTGTTCATATATGTTTGCTGATGGTACCGTTACTGTGTGTGTGTGTGTGTGTGTGTGTGTGTGTGTGTGTGTGTGTGTGTGTGTGTGTGTGTGTGTGTGTGTGTGTGTGTGTGTGTGTGTGTGTGTGTGTGTGTGTGGTTTTACATTGCAAGGAAGTGTAAATTTCCATGTTTCCTGACTGTGTTGCAAAATATGTGTTGCTATATGTACGTATAGCTATAATAATAGTTGTAGTTGTAGTAGTAGTAGTGGTGGTGGTGGTGGTGGTGATGGTGGTGGTGGTGAAAGTCGTGGTGGCAATGATGATGATGACAGTAACAGTGACGATGGAAGTAGCGGTAATAGTAGTAGTAGTAGTAGTAGTACTAGAAGTAGTAGTAGTAGTAGTAGTAGTAATAGTAGTACTAGTAGTAGTAGTAGTAGTAGTAGTAGTAGTAGTAGTAGTAACAGAAATAGCAGTAGAAGGAGAAATAGTGACAATAGTAACAGTAGTAGTAGTAGTAGTAGTAGTAGTAGTAGTAGTAGTAGTAGTAGTAGTAGTAACAGTAGCAGCAACACCACCACCACCACCGGTAGAAATAGTAACAACAGTAGTAGCAGAGGTGGAAGTAGTGTTGTTCTTGTTACCGTTGGTCATCCAGTCGGCCTTGACTCACCCATGGACTCACCTGACCATTATTAATTCGGGTGGTGGCGTGCCGTGTGTGTGTGTGTGTGTGTGTGTGTGTGTGTGTGTGTGTGTGTGTGTGTGTGTGTGTGTGTGTGTGTGTGTGTGTGTGTGTAGCTTTTAACATCTGCAGTACGTTTCATGTCCAACAGCTACAGAGAAAGAGAGAGAGAGAGAGAGAGAGAGAGAGAGAGAGAGAGAGAGAGAGAGAGAGAGAGAGAGAGAGAGAGAGAGAGAGAGAGAGAGAGAGAGAAACTTGCCATAATGTACCATCACTTCACATCTTAACAACCAAACGCTCGAACGACGCTGTTAGTGCTTACCAGGATCTATCAGGCAACAAGGAAACAATAAATCACCTGCAGGAACTTGTAAGTATCCCAAGTAAGTCCTTCAGTTTCCTCCTTCTCCTCTTTCCTCCTCCTCCTCCTCTTTCCGTCAGTTTCCGTCGCACCGTTACATTGTCACCTTTCTATCTGCAGTCACTTTCATTTGTGTCACTGATTTCATTATTTTTTTTATTTTTAGTCTTAATTCTCTCGTATCTGTCCACTTGTAGGCATTTGTGGTATGTTTTATGCTTCCTGCGTGTCTGATTTTTTCTTTCTCTCTTTCTTCTTTTCTTCTTTTCTTCGTTTCCGTGTTTTTTTTTTTTTTTACTGGATTTTTATGGACGATTTAGTTTGGTATAATATTCTTTCTATGTCATTAGTTTCCTTGTTTGTCTGTCTTTCTGTGTGTGTGTGTGTGTGTGTGTGTGTGTGTGTGTGTGTGTGTGTGTGTGTGTGTGTGTGTGTGTGTGTGTGTATTTTTATGTCTGCTTGTTTGCATACATATTCTGTTATATTTATCTAATTATCTCTATCTGTCTGTCTGTCTGTCTGTCTGTCTGTCTGTCTGTCAATCTATCTATCTATCTGTCTATCTCTCTATTTCCCTCCAGGTGTTCAGGTCAGGCCAGGTCAGGTCAGGTGGGGAAGCCAGGCAAGCAAGGTCACTCAGGTCTAGTCCTCTACATGGTCTCGCTGCAGGTCATGACGTCACCGCGTCTAACGAACGGCTCTCGTGACATCACCGTTTCCAAGGACGGACTCCGTATTCCAGGAAAATCTCTGTAATTCTTCTCACGTCGCTTCTAATTTGACAATATTTCTGAGGTGAATGACACGGGGAGGTTTAGTTTTCAAAGGAGAAAAAAGTTGGGGCGCCGAGTTTTACGACTTGGCGAGGAAAAAGTAACGTTTCAATGCAGAAATATACAGTTTGAGGACGGACGTTGCTTCCCTGCGTCACTCTACGATGGTGTGTTATTCTCTCTCTCTCTCTCTCTCTCTCTCTCTCTCTCTCTCTCTCTCTCTCTCTCTCTCTCTGGGTGGAATAAGAAGACACATGTTTCTCCTGCGCCTCCTCCAGACAGACGAGCCTTCAAGCCAATCACAATCATATCACACTTCTGCCTGAGTCCTCCATTTATAGTGGCAACAGTTACTTCATTACCAACTCATCTTCCAAACGTCCCTCCCTTCATTCCTCACCGGAGAAAACAACTCTCTCTCCGCCTTCATACTTCCTGCCTCCCGCCCCTGCCTCCCTGCCTCTCTCTTACTCTTCCTCCTTCTCCCCTCCCTCTCTCTGCCTGTCTGCCGCCTCCGGTCCACTATCATAACTATCCCTCCTTCCTCTGAACACACATATACCGCAACAAAGGCCTCTTTAAGTGTATCAGTATCAACAATAACACATGCAAATTATTTTTTTCTCCGCGTGGCACACAAGGGAGACTCGCCCTTCTCTCTCCCTGCACTAAAGGCTACAGTTGCTCAGCTCCCGATCGTCAAATGTATCGATTTTAGCGGGTGTGATTCTTTTACAGCATTCCAGACCGATCCAAGTCGCTCTGTGGGAGAAATATGAATATCATCCTTATTCATGGTTCGCTTTAAGACGGTAACTCGCCCGCCGCTTGGAATCACCCCGGCCTCGTCTTGACTCATGCACGTGGGTCATGAGTGACAAGCGTCGGTGGGTAAATTTACCCATGAGGCTCGAGTCAACACGCTCCTGGCACTTCGTTCCACTAAGGCAACTCCCAAATACAGCTCGACCCCGGTAGAGCGTCGCCGCTGCTCCCATTCTACCGAGGTTTCCCACAAGGCGGCCTGGCGGTGAGGGGCCTGATCGATGGAGAATCTCTCACTTTGTTTCTGAAAAGGATCTCTCGGATAAAAATTCGCCGTATGATAAATGTTTTGAGATGTGGAGGTCCGGGGACTGTCGGGGCAGAGGTGCCAATCCCCAGCTGGCGTCACTCTCAGGCCCGCCGTCAGGGTGTTGCTTCCCTCTCCTCCACCAGGCCCCGTCACGCGCCTCACGCCGCCGCCAGTAGCAAACCAAGCTGTGTGAGTGCTAGTGCTCCGCCATGGGGAACGACCGGCGCGGGGCAGCACGGGGTGTCGGGCTGAGTTGGCAACACTGAAGCCAAACAGAGTGGAGGAGTGGTAGGGGGGAGGGAGGTGCTACAGGAGGGCGTCTCGCCGCGGCTTTTTTGGGTCCCGCGCAATGATTTAATGATTCCCTGAGCATCGGTGTTTTTCTGGACAAGCTGAACACTTCCTTGTCTCCGTTCACCGACGCCTCTGCGCTGCTGCCTCTCCCTTCACACTTCGTAAAGTATAAAGAAAAAAAAAATGTTGTGATTCTTATTCGTTTGATGTTCCCTTCAACTTTCTCAGCATCACTAGTCTTCTACACCTGCCTTTCGCTTCACATCTGAAAATAGAGAGAGAACTAAAAGTGACTGTGGTATTTCATTAACCTAATACCTTCTGTAACACTCAGCATTAACGGCTTATTTACACGTGGACGCCGCCTGGGTCACAATGAGCAGCAGGGGAGAGGCACCACACGTTCGCACAGACGCAGGTGTGAGGTGACCTATGCGCTCACTGTCTGGGGAGGCGCCAACCTTCCCTATGAGGTGTCCCTGATTTTCGGAAGTGTAGTGACGATCTCTTCACAGTTTTGCGCGTCAGTCACAGCTACTACTTGGTTTTTGGCTCATGATGGACGCGCTTTATTCATGTTTTGGAGTTTCTTCCGCCAGATGGCTCTGAACCTTGCTATAATTAGAACATTAAATAGTATGCACAGAGAAAGTTCAACAATTGATGATAGTAAGCATTTCCTTTTATAAATGTTTAATTATCCGCACGAGAAAATGTAACAGCAAACATTATAAATCCAGCACAAAACTTTACAGGATATCAAAACGTCGCCAGCGAAAATTTGAGCCACAAACTAAATCATGAATGCAATTAATTCATCGATATGTTTGTGACCAGTGGGAGGGAAATTGGAGGCTCCTGACATGAGTATGAGGCGCGATAGAACACATTATGTTGCATTATATCGGGTAAACATGCTCATTAAAGCAATATATATTCCAAGGCAACATCGGCCATTTGTCACCAGACGTCACAACACGATAAAGACGAAGTGTTCATCTTGGGTCCGCTAAGGAGAACACGCTGCAGCTCAGGACTTGCCTCGTGGCCGTGCTGATAGCGCCATTAGTACGTCTGGCAATGCGACGCGCCTCGGATGGACGTATATAATTTCTTTTTAGTTCTTCCTGCCGATGAATAATTAATATGTGTCACAAAGGCATTTATACCAATTTGTAACAATCGACATGATCCTCAACTATAAACTACGTACATTGTGTGTCGTAAAGCGTGGATAACAAAGGAATCTAATGAATACGCACACAAATAAATACATAAAAATAAACGTAAATTCTCTCTCCACTCGGGCAAGCAGAGCGCGTCAAGGAACACCCGGTGACTTGCATTGAGTTTGGATGAGTTATCACGCCATTTCATACATAAATACTTCAAGCGCAAACTACCCAACTATTAATGGTTATTCATTATACAACCCTTCATTAATGAATTCCGCGTCTCGTTAAATTACGGGCGAGGGCGAGAAGAAGATTAATCAGTCATAGAATCGAACTTCATTCTGTCGGGGGAACATAAAGTGTATTGTAGCTATTGGCGATCAACATCAACGCCACTGTCAATACGTTTATGAGACATGGTACCTGATAAGCGAAATTAGCGAAGCAAGGAGGACACGAACAAGAAGGAACCACGAATGAACAATAATCAAGAAAGAAAGAAAAAAAAAAGACGACTTCTCAAATGTCTCCTATAGGAGACATTTGAGAAGGGACGAAGAAGCAAAGTAAAAGAATGAAGGAGGAAGGAGCGAAGGAAGAAGTATAAAGGTGAAGACGAGGAGACTTTTAGGAGGAGAAATTTAAGGCGGAGGAACGGCGGAGACTGGAAAAATAAATGAAGGATGATACTGGAAGGAGGAAGAAGAAAAGGGCGCACGGCTAAAATCAGAAATAGTTTTAATAAATCTTCATAAGTCTCTGTTTATTACCAACTTTTCACTCTCTTCTCTTTCTCTTCGTTCTCTTTCATCCGCCCTCTTCTTCTCCTTACCCAGCGTCCTCGTATAACCTCCTCCTCTTCCTCTTCCTCCTCCTCCTTCTCCTTTTCCTACTCTCACCTCAGAACCTTCAGCCAGCCTCGTCCCAGAAAAGCCCAAAGTTAAATTACTGGCGTCTGCAACTTAGATGATTGCTTGATAGAGTATGCAAACACCTTCGTTCCAGCGCTGTCCTCTGTATACTCTCACCTAATTGATCTTATATGATTAATTCCCAAGCACTTTTCTTTTTGCTGAGTTACTAGGGCGCAGTATGGGAGGGAGGAAGGGAGGGAGGGGATAGAAGCAGAGGTGGTAGGAAGGGATAGAGAAAGAGAGTGTGTGTATGTGCGAGGAGGAAGAAAAGAAGAAAAGGCCAGAACGAAGAGGAGGAATACATAGGAAGAACAGATACCGAGAGACTTGTTGGAGGAGGAGGAGGAGGAGGAGGAGGAGGAGGAGGAGGAGGACAAAGGGAACGAGAACAAGGTGGCGTTATGTCGTGCACTTTGACCCCGGACAAACGGCACCTCCCACGAGAGAGAGAGAGAGAGAGAGAGAGAGAGAGAGAGAGAGAGAGAGAGAGAGAGAGAGAGAGAGAGAGAGAGAGAGAGAGAGAGATAGTCAGCACTGCAGGTTACATTCACTGCGCCACTTGCATAGATAATGACGCGAGATTCTGCTCCGTCATTAAGTTCGACGAAGGCATATTGAAGACACGTGATCTACGACCGTACTGTCTTATTGTTTACCTAGTTACGTGCACCTTCCGCCCTCCCCCCTCCCTCTCTCTCTCTCTCTCTCTCTCTCTCTCTCTCTCTCTCTCTCTCTCTCTCTCTCTCTCTCTCTCTGCACGCCTATACCTAAAGGCGGGCAAGCTACGAGGCCATTCATAAAAGTAAGCAGAGTTTTCTATTTGTTCTTCATTAAGGATATCGGCAGGTGTTCCGTTCAGGTGAATGGATTAATTGAAAGGGGTTTTATGACAGGTAAATCATAAGAGGCTCGTTGCCCGCTTGGTTCAGGTAACATGTGGTCTGGTGCGAGTGTGTTACTGGTTCTCTGGTGTTCTCTGTACTGTGTGTGTGTTGTTCTTCAAAGTTCATCCAGTGAGTTATTTTTCCCCATTACTCGCTCCTTTCATCTGCCATTCCGTTAATTGATACCGGCCATAACATTCTCTCTCTCTCTCTCTCTCTCTCTCTCTCTCTCTCTCTCTCTCTCTCTCTCTCTCTCTCTCTCTCTCTCTACAAAATTAAGATTTATTATTTTTACCTCTACTGATTCCAGGATCGCCTCGAGTATTTCCCCTTAAATGATTCACTAAATACGTCCTTTATTTTTGTGCCTTTAATGAGACCCGCTGGAGGCCACTGCGGCTCAAGACCTGGTGAGAAAAAACACCCACAATGAAGAAACAACACTCGAGAATGAATCAAGGTGGAATTAGTCCGGAAAAAGAGGAGTTGAAGAGAAGAAAATACAAAAGAGAAGGAGAACAAGACGATTGGTGATGCTAATCGTGTTGTCATTGAATCTCTCGGGGAAGGAAGAAATTTGAGTAGGCTCATTAGTATTCCAGAAACGGTAGATCCTTGACGGGGGAAGGAAGTCACTTAGTATCCTACAATAACACTGGTTAAAATAGAACTGCCACAAATTCCCAGACACTTCAGTCCCTTCACTCATATCTCTGGTTTACTTCTTGTGTTCATGTCCTCTAACTCTTTCTGATTTACAAATTCGGCTCGACGGACTGTGGCTATTAATTCATGTGTTACGTACATATATAGTCCAACCTTTGTGTTAAATATAGCAACAAATCTTGCTTACTTACTTAAAGAATCTAAGGTTGCGGTGTAAAATAGTCAGATACTCTCATTCTTTAACGCTCTGGGCCATTATCAAATTTCTAGTCACTCTATGCCCCTTAACTCAAAGAATCTAAGATGATGGGGAAAAATCAGCAACTTCTCATATTCTTTAGTTCTCTTTTCTCTTATCAGGACCATTATCACAGCCCACGGAGATGGTAAGTTGGGTTTTCAGGGATATTCTTATTATTAATGGTGCAAAATCGTGGTTTAAGTAATACTAGACAATGAAAACACCCTTGAAAATCACAGTAACTTCCACCACATCCTGTTAAATAAGAGAGAAGTCGACGAAATGTTCAGGAATACAGTTCACACTCACCAGGCTTGGACAGTTGGCATGGAAGGGAAGTCGCTCAGTGCCCTACAACAGCAGTGCTTAAAACAGAACCAGTGCAAATTCCTCAACACCCTGAACCCCTTAACTCAAAAAAACTAAGATGGTGGGAGAAATAATCATATATTCATCAGACTTACAATTAAAACTTTGGCTGGGTGTAATATCACTTTCATTGCACTTTTTCACAAGGCTCATTTCTCTTTGCCCAACTTCACTGTGCCACGGGGGGAAGAAAAGGGAAAAAAGCAACACTGGAGGCCACAAGAGTCACCCTTAAGCCAGGTCTTCATAAAGGTGACCTCCGCCTTGCCCTTTTTGTGCCCTTGTGGCTCCGGGACTCACCCTTGGCGTCATTACTTAAAACTTTCAACAAAACTTTTTTATTTTGCTCTGGTCGCGTTTAGCTGGCGCATATATTTGCCTGATAATAAGAATCTCCTCTTTCATGAAGGGAGAATGGGAAGCGGAGGAGATGGGGAATGGGCGGAATTATGGAATGTGTTGAGAAGACTGTCTTGAGGAGGAGGAGGAGGAGGAGGAGGAGGAGGAGGAGGAGGAGGAGGAGGAGGAGGAGGAGGAGGAGGAGGAGGAGGAGAAGGAGGAGGAGGAGGAGAAGCAGGAGCAGAAGCAACAAGAGAGGGAGGAGGAGGAGGAGGAGGAGGAGGAGGAGGAGGAGGAGGAGGAGGAGGAGGAGGAGGAGGAGGAGGAGGAGGAGAAGCAGGAAGAGGAGCAGGAGCAACAAGAGAGGGAGGAGGAGGAGGAGGAGAAATAAGAGGAATGGGCTTGGTGAGACGGCTCTAGAGAGAGGTGAGTGCAAGGAGGAAAAGAGAGAGAGAGAAAGAGAAGAGAAGGAGCGTCTTTCACGGAGGCGGGGCGTGAGTGGCGTCTCCCGGAGGTTCCTGACGGAGGCTCGCGCGGTGGAATGAAGGAAGGAATGAAGCGCCACATACTCAGCTGAACTTGCAATCAATATCAGTATGTTTGGATTTTCATTGAGTAAATCTTCTCCGTTAATTCATTTTATTACTTACAGTGAAGTGAGGGAAGGGGTGGTAGAAGGTGGGGGGGGGAAGGCAAGGGAGAAGTGAGGAGAGAGGGAAGAGAAGGGAGGGAAAGGATGTGCAATAGAATGTGAAGTGATTGGTTAGTATTTAACATTTTCTCACTCTCAATTCTCTCTCCCCTTCCCTCCTCCCTCATTCCCTTCCTCCCCCTTCCCCTCCCCCATACCACTATCTCTCATCCTCACACAACTCGCCACTCACAATTTAAACATTTACAGGCATCATAACGGTGGCATTGATTTCATCGCCCCAAGACTTATGGTACCTCATTGACAGCTCATGCAATTTTTCCTGATCTAAATCTTGGGTCTAGCTGTCCCCAGGAGCTGCACGAGATAAAAGATAAATAGTTTTGTAAATAATTAAGATATGGTCTCTAAAAACTAATTTATACATTTCCGTATCACATTTTCTTCAGATGATATGTTGGTAATGAAGTGCAAGGTGAAATTTTTAACTCCTGCGTTTGTAGTGAAAATGAAAAATCGTGAATTCCTTATTAATTTGTTTATCTTATTTATTTATTTTTTTTCTTTTATATATATATATATATATATATATATATATATATATATATATATATATATATATATATATATATATATATATATATATATATATATATATATATATATATATATATATATATATTTATCTATTTATTTTTTTTCTTTTAATGGATAAGGAAACAACCTCCTGGTTCGTGGTTAACTGTAAAGTAAAAATTAACTAAATATTCAGCAAAAGCATCATGAGTTTCTTGACGACACTCTGGAGTGAACTTTGATTACCACAGTGTTACATGCAATAACTTCAGGGAGGAGATGAGAAGGATGCAAACTTCGGCGACGTGGATTCTCCTATCGATCACGGTGGATTATTCACGGGAACATCAGTTACGCTGACAGTAAAGCCTCAGAAATATTTAGCGGGTGTACTTAGGACGTTTGCTAACATGCAGATCAATACGTTGCTAAAATGTTAAGTGGACTAAAATAGCAAGCCACGACATAGAATGCTCTCTAAGAACCTGCAATACCTCTCTGCCGAAGCACATCACGCAGGACATGAGAACGCACAACAGGAACATTGAGGCAGCTGATCTAATGTTTCCAGACAAAAAGAATAATAAAAAAAAGAAATAAAAAAAAATAAATAAAATTCTCTGGCACCAAACCCCTGCAGTGATTGGTTCATCAACGCGTGACGTCACCGTTTGTTTACACTGGCCTCCGCACCAGACTAGGGGACGCGCCGATGACTGATAGTGAATGAAGTAGCAGCCTTTGTAGCCTTTGTGTGTCGTTGTGAGGAGTGAATGAGGCGTCAGTCAGAGAGATGTGCCTCCAGGGAGAAGGTACAGGTGAGCGTGGGTGACGGGAACAGGTGAAGAGCGCGAGTGGGTGAGAGAAAGGGTATTCCTGAAGAGTTCGTGGAGTGGAATAGGATGGAGTGAAGTAGCAGGAGAGAGAGAAATGGAGTGGAGAGGAATGACTGGAGAGGGATGAAGAGAAAGGAGATACAGGACTGAATTGAGAGGGACAGATGAGGAGAGATAAGTGAAATAAAGACGGTGGAGAGAAAGATACTCAAAGAGAAACGCCTGAAAAAGAAAACAACTTCACGAGGACGTTGTAACAAGTAATAAAAATCCTTGAGGAGCAGCGGACTTTCAAAACTCCTCAACAAAGGCGACAATCCAGCAAAATAACACCAACAAACAATGAAGTAATCAACTCTCCCACTCACCAGGTAAGAGAAGTGCCCTCAGGTGGAGAAAACGGACACTGTGACAGATGCAGCATCCGAGAGTATACAAATGTTCAGCAGTGTAAAGAAGATTAAAATGCCTCCTTGGAATGTGAGAGCAAGGTTCATATTATGGAGCTCCTCTCGGCACAATATCACTCTGGACAGGAGGCTTTTTTTTATTGAGAAACTGCCGGTAATTTACTTTCAGGAGCGCTGGAGAAGACAGGAGCCCTAGGGTATTAAGAAATTATCCCGGGGAATTTCTTGAAGATCACGTTATTCTGGATAAAAAGAGTGACTGTGTTCTCTGGTGGTGTTATTCGATGATACAAAATCTTAGATGATCGCTTCCCGGAATGGAACACGAGAAGGAGAGTAAAAAGAAGCAACTGAAGGATATTGGATATGACTTAAAAAAAAGAAATGGAGGCTGAAAGGATGGTTGTAGAAATCAGGAAATAAGATGAAGGAATAACGAAATGGCAGGAGAAATGAAAGCACTCCTCAAAAAAGTAAAGCAGATAAGACGCAAACACAAAAAAAAAAAAAGAAAAAAAAGAAGGAACTTGAATACCAACAGAAAGACGAAGAAACGAAGAAAAGAAAAGTGGCATAAACCAATCTCAAAACCAAAAAAAGAAAAGCAGATAAAACATGAAAGATAGCCAAAAGAAGAATAAAAGAAAGAAAATCAACAAGAAAGGGAGGTAGGGAGGGAGGGAGGGAGGGGTAGGCGAAGAAGATACATTAAGCAACATGACTACACTAACCCTCCATCGTCCACCTCCTCCCTGGCTCTCTATTTTTCAGTCCTCCTTGCCAACACCCATCTGACACCCGACACGTCACGGGCGTACCCTCGACTGTTGGCAACACAAAGGGGGCAGGGCTCGGCGGGGCAGGAGGGGGTGGAGGGGCAGGCGCTATGAAAGAGAAGGTCTATGCAAAGGGAGATGCTGTGGAAAGGGAGGGTTGTGAAAGGGTAGCTCTACGTCAGGAAGGGAGAGGCGTATGGGGATTGAAAGGGATCAAGAGGAGGATGAGGAGGAGGAGGAGGAGGAGGAGGAGGAGGAGGAGGAGGAGGAGGAGGAGGAGGAGGAGGAGGAGGAGGAGGGTTATGAGAGGAAGGAAGAAAAGTAAAGTGAAGGAAAAGTAGCAGAAAGGAATGAAGCGTGGACGGTATAGACACGGGTGGGAGGGACTGAGGAAGACATAAGGAGGAAGGGAAGAAGGGGAACGAGGCGAGGAGGGAGGCGTAAAAGAGAAAGAAACAAGAGAAAGGAAGATTGCTATGGAGAAGAAGGAAGTTAATGTTTGGCTTTGACACATTTATCTTTCCTAACACATCGCGCAGGATTCACAGCGTCACGTGGGCCGCTGAGCGATGTGACACAAAGACATCATCTAGGGCGGCTTCCCACTACCCAGGCTGCCCCTCCGTCGTGTGGCTCAGGATAGAAACAGCGGCCAGGCTACTGAAGAGAGAGAATAGAGAAGAAAAAAATAACACTGTCTCCTTTCATAACTACAGTCTCGTAAGCAGCTGCATCGCACGTGGTGAAAAAATATATAGATACATAAAAAAAAAGTCTCCCCTTCCCTCTTAAGACTGGCGAAGGGATCGGAAGGGAGTATCGGGTGGAACTAAAAAGTGTTTGAATCTCCTGTAGCGGTCTTAGACACACTCTGGCGCGTTGTCCTCTTATTATTTATTTTCTATTTTTTTTTCCGTTTCCACCTCTCATAATTACGTCAAGGAAGACAAAACACGGGTCGTATTTATCGACCTCCGCTACAAAGGGAAGGTATATTACCGGCGTCCCTGTAATTTAAGTGTTTTATAAATCTTATTTTTATTAGGCGAGAGAACGTGTCTCTTCATTAGGCGACATATTTCAGACGTCGAGTGAAGGAGGACGTGACAAAATATCCAGAACTGTCATACGAAGATTATTAAATTCAGCAACTGGTTTTGGCTTCTGTTTGTGTTTTCCTCCGGTCCTTAGCATCGGCAGGAAGTGTGCAGGAGGCCGGCGGCTGCCAGACAGACACTCCAACAGACAGAGACAGAGGTAGCGTTCACTTTGCAACTGCGGTCTCATTGCACATTCCAGTCGCACACGTAGCAGACACGGGGGGCGCTGACAGCCCTCACACGGTAATGCGTCACACCCTCCAGACCACCGGGCGCGCTGTGCCTCTCCAGCCCGCGCCGCCTCCCCGGCATGGGTCGCTGGGCCTCTCTAGGAGCTGGCCATCCCATTATAAAGCCTTTTGCACTCTCATCCAGCCTCTCCGAGTGTTTTATTATTAATTATTTTGTCAGCGTCTCTGCCTTCCCCAATATACCCCGAGGGAGGCTCGTCCAGACCACTTTAATTAGATAACCGGCACCTGAATCCCGCTCGTCCTCCCCAGACCAATCGCAACCAAGGGCACGCAGCGCCAAAGGTTATCATTGGAGGCGAGGCCGAGTGGATGGCTAAGATTCGCGCAGCAAAAGCGTGTCATTGGTCTCGCTTGTATGACAGCTCATGATGCTACTGTATATTCGCCGGGCGTAAGGGCGTAACCGGCGGTGACGCAGCGCGCCGCTCCTGCCGGGCTTCCAAGCGGGCGGCGGCAGGCGGGCGTGGCGCGAGGGTTGGGCCGTTATTACACACATAACCCTGGACACAGAGGAACCCGCCGCTGAAAACACCCCGAGCCTGGCCTCCTGTTGCCTCCCGTCCGGCGCCTCACACCACGGCGAGGAAATTATCTCCTGAAGAGTCAAAAAGCGTAGCAGGAAAAGGGTGAAGGGGGCAAGGGTGAGGGCCTGCGGGCAGGGTGCAGGGGAGGGCAAGGTTTGGGGAGGGCGGTGAGTCTGGCCGGCGGGTCACCCTCGGACATGTGCGTGTCATGGCGCCCGAGGCAGACACCCGTGCAGACATGATACCGGCTACCGGGCTTACTGGTGACGCTGCCGCCTTACCGAGCTGCTGCTCCATACACGGGCCGCCCACGCGTCCCTAGCCATCACCTGCGGCTGTGGTGGGAGTGAGAAGCGCGCCGCACTTGTTACCCTTGGTGAATGTGTCTTACTCTTCACCTGCTCCAACACACACTACCTGGGCCCATCGCCAGCCTATGTCCAGGTGGCTGGGGTGGCATCTTCACCTACCCCCAACAGCCTCCCTTCCCCTCCAACCACATTCATAAGGCACGGTTCATATTGATGAATTTTCCTGCACCTGTCACACTAGTATCATGAGTGTTGAGGTGAGTCTATACTAGTGAGGCATTCGTTCCAATCACACCCATAAGAGTACTGAGATCTATCCTTAGTTTCAATGCTAATAATTCAGAGTTTCAGAGAACAAATCTAAAAATTAAATAGTACAATAATAAAACAAAATATTACAGGAGAGTCACACTAAACTATTTGCAAGACAGATGTGTCTCGGTGCTCCTCCTCCTGCAGCGACAGACGGCGGCGGGAGACTGAGAAGTTCACAGGTGACGTGAGTGAAAAGTGCAGGTGAATGTGATGTGTGGCATTACGGTAATAGGGATGCTGTGTGTAATAGTATGACGCACCTCTCTCTCTCTCTCTCTCTCTCTCTCTCTCTCTCTCTCTCTCTCTCTCTCTCACACACACACACACACACACACACACAAAGCAATTACAAAATGATGAAAAGTAAGACGAATGAGAAGAGGGAAAGGGAAGAAGAGAAAATTACAGACGGAAGAGGAAGAAGGGGGAAGACATGGATGAATTAATGAGAAACTGAAGCAGACAATAATAATCACGGGACGAAACGAAAGGAAAGAAAGAAAAGAATAATAGCAGTAGTAAGGGGAGTGACTTCTGTGGTAGAGCTGTGGTTAAGCTGAATGAAGGAACGTGAATAATGAAGAAAATGAAGAATGGGACGGTTACGAACTTCAATAAATTGCACGAGGAGGAGGAGGAGGAGGAGGAGGAGGAGGAGGAGGAGGAGGAAGAGGAGGAGGAGGAGGAGGAGGAGGAGGAGGAGGAGGAGGAGGAGGAGATATTATATAAGGGAATGGAGACGGAAAAGGAAAAAAAAATGAGGAACAAAACAGAATCACGATTATGAGAGAGAGAGAGAGAGAGAGAGAGAGGAGAGAGAGAGAGAGAGAGAGAGAGAGAGAGAGAGAGAGAGAGAGAGAGAGAGAGAGAGAGAGAGAGAGAGAGAGAGAGCACAGTAGTCTTGAATATTGACACCATAATTGCAAATCAATACGCCTTAATTGCAGCCTTGGCGGGTAAGTCTGCTACTTAATCAATGCCTCTACAGAAAAGGCAAACGCGAGAGAGAGAGAGAGAGAGAGAGAGAGAGAGAGAGAGAGAGAGAGAGAGAGAGAGAGAGAGAGAGAGAGAGAGAGAGAGAGAGAGAGAGAGAGAAGAAAAGGGAAGAAATCAATGTTCCATCACCCTGTCGCCTCCACAACTGGACACGGAACTAATGCCACCTCACGCAACTCTCCGCTCCCTTACCCCTCTCTCTCTTTTCATCCCTTTCATCCCTTCCTCATCCCTCTCACTCACCTCTTTGCCTCCCTACCTACGGGGGAATATTATTTTTTGCCTCTGGTGTTTTTTTTTTTTTCTCTCTCCCCTCTAATACAATACACACTTTAGCTTCCAACAGACTGTTCTATCCTTTTGACGTCTCCTCATCTACCTCTAGTGTCTGTCTGTTTGTCTGTTTTTTTTTTTCTCTCTACTTTTCCGATAATGTTTTGTTTTGTTGTCGTTAACTGATCTAATTTTTTAATTTTTTTTTTGTTCGTTTTTGTTTCCTCCTTTTTTCATTCTTTTAGATGAACGACTGTTATTCACTTTTGTCTGATGTGTGTGTGTGTGTGTGTGTGTGTGTGTGTGTGTGTGTGTGTGTGTGTGTGTGTGTGTGTGTGTGTGTGTGTGTGTTTTCTGTATTTTTTGTGCGAATTCCAATATGCAGTCAATAAGTTTCTATCTATCTACGTATCACTAAATATCCGTGTGTGTGTGTGTGTGTGTGTGTGTGTGTGTGTGTGTGTGTGTGTGTGTGTGTGTGTGTGTGTGTGTGTGTGTGTGTGTGTGTGCGCGTGCGCGCGCTCGCGCGCGCGCGCGTGCTGATGGACACTGACCACAAACACGCACAGTGGCGCGTCCGTAATTTCGAATCAGACGCGACTTTGGTCCACTGGTTAATTCTTTATTTGACGCTGAGAGGCCCATTACGCGGCAAAGGAGGAGTTACGCGCAGAGTGTGTCGCGTCGCCGAGGTGCGCTGCTGCCCGTCAAGCTAAGCGTAGGTAGGGCCAAGCTATAGAACGTTAAACAAATAATGGATGTAACTGATAAAGAAGTAGATAAGTGCAAGGGAAGTGTAAGGAAAGGATTATTTGCTATGGGAAAAAGCACCGATATGTTTATGTGCGTATTGGTGGATAAGCTTTAAAAGGGAATGATTTATTTCCCTTATTATTCATGCTCTTAATGCTCCTTCACTCACAGTGAGTAGATGCTGGAAGCCTCGGTAACAGTACAACCTCCAACGAGGCAGCTTACTCACACATGGAAGAAAGAAGTATGTACACAGATTCTCTCTCTCTCTCTCTCTCTCTCTCTCTCTCTCTCTCTCTCTCTCTCTCTCTCTCTCTCTCTCTCTCTCTTGGTAGTCCATTTTATTACCAGTGCTCATATAATAAAATCATCGCCATAAGAAAATTTTATACGTAGAAAAACAGGCTGAAATACTACTAACATTTATTGGACAGCACTAACTTTACATCAATATTATGCCCAACACTGCACACCTGGCCATCACCACCTCTGCATAGTGCCTCTACCTTTCATCACGCCCCATTCCTGCTCCCCGTTGAGCCTTGCTACTCTGTCGTTTAACTGAGCGAAGCAGTCAAAACAAACACACGGGCTTCTCATATTTCATAAGCACCGCTGTGTACCCGCGTCTCGCCCAGTGCTGTTACTCGCGTGGGTTAAGGTGATGAAGGACGATGACAGGAAGCAAGACAGACACGAGCCGGGATACTCAAGATGTCTCGCGCTTTACTAAAGAACACAACGATGCAGCTGTGGAAGGTAGGAAGCGAATACCTTGAACCAAGCACCAAAAAACAGCAAAATCACTAAACCCTAACCTGCATTAACCCTCCTGTGGGATTGTGTGTGGGTGGGAGGGCGGCGAGGGTGGGCTGTGGCAGGAGCGGGGGAGGCAGGAAGGGGCAGAAAGGTCATAAAATAGAGGTGGAATCCGGCTCTCTCACGCCACGCGGCCACCGTACCCTGGGTCAGGCTCAGCGGCAACAGCGAGGCGAGGTCGGCGCGGTGAGACGGAAGGACGAGGCAGTCACACAGTCACAATACACGACCGAGGCACGAGCTGCGTTCATGAGGTTATTTATTCAGGATCTTGTTGTGTTGAATCAAAAGACGTGACTACCCTGACCTAACCCATCTACATTATCCTAGCCTTACCTACATTAACCTAACCTATTCCAGCCCATCTTACTAACAGCTACGGAGGTTGATCTTTTATGTGATTAAAGTTTCATTTATTTGGTAGATTTTTCTTGAACATGAACTTATTATCTTTTTTATATAATCCTGGACATCAGAATTTTAGTCCTTTTTGGTATATTTTCATCAAATAAAGCTCATATGGTAATAACGTCTCGCACTGACATTTTGTTCTACAAATTCTTCTCGTTTTCATATTGTGTCGCTCATTCTTGCTCGAACTTTAGACATAACGCCAGTATATTGCAGGTCTTGGATTTATAATGTGAAGTGAAGAAAACATGTAAAAAAAAAATCAGGATCATGTATCGTTCATTCCTTCCCAAAGTTTGAACATTACACAAGTACATTATGAAGTGGAGACGATATAAAAAATCAGTCCCATCAGCATTCCTCGGCAGGACGCGCAACGATCGCTCCAAACACACAGGTACGCAAGCATTCTCCATGGGGAAAAAAAAAGACAATATTTCATGAACTTTATCGGGTTCTTTACCTGAACTGAGAGGCACGCAAGAACTTACTCCTTAAAAAAAAAAATATATAAAAATGAATCTAATACCTGAAACAATATTCCTTCTGAGCTGAAAATGAGACAAAGGAAAGGTCTAGTTGGTCTGGATTGTACGTAACTGTATATTACATTTTACACTTGAGATTTTAATACTTTTGCCGAGAGTTGCACTTCAAACAAAATACAAAACGTCTAATACTCAGAGCAATATTCCTGGTGAACTTTAAAACAAAAGGAAGAAAAGAGGAAAGGTTTAGTTGACCCAGCTTGTAATTGTAAATATTTCACACCTCACATTTTGACACTCATGCAAGGTGCTCTTTAGAAGGTATATATAAAAAAAAAAAGAGATAAATCCTGCTAAAGGTAAAAATGAGGAAAAAGAAAGGGTTACTTGACTTAACTTGTAATTGTAAATATTTCACACTTCACAGTTTAAAGACCAGATGAGAAAATGTTACAGCAATAAATCATTCTAGTGCGCTCTATTTTTGAAAGCTTGTTGGCAGGATAATCTTTCCTCGCCGGGCACAGATAATGAACTCAAACGTGACATCTGCGGGGCTGCATTTCCTTCATCCGGTTCCATGGTCAAAAATAATTCATGTTCACTGGATTGAACCGGACGCTCGATAAACTTCATCAAACCGAACGCCGAGGAACAGCGGACGTGATGTGGCGGTGACCTTCAAATGGGTTGCATAATGACCTCTGATCAATCACCAATTTCATGAATTAACACTCTGGATATTGTTTCGTTCAGGGCGGTCACGTGAACTCTCTCTCTCTCTCTCTCTCTCTCTCTCTCTCTCTCTCTCTCTCTCTCTCTCTCTCTCTCTCTCTCTCTCTCTCTCTCTCTCTCTCTCTCTCTCTCTCTCTCTCTCTCGTCTCTGTGTATGTGTGTGTGTGTGTGTGTGTGTGTGTGTGTGTGTGTGTGTGTGTGTGTGTGTGTGTGTGTGTGTGTGTGTGGCTTGCGTGTAGGGGTGACGGTTTGCGTGTGGACTGGAGTGCCCGCGGCGTCACATGCAATAAGCTTTTTATAATTTTTCAAGCGGCGAGTTATGCATTGCTTCCCCCAAACTGATTGATTTGCTCAACTCTCATGATAACGTTACGTAATCAAGAATAATAAAACTCTCTCTCTCTCTCTCTCTCTCTCTCTCTCTCTCTCTCTCTCTCTCTCTCTCTCTCTCTCTCTCTCTCTCTTGATCACCCAAACATCACCTGAAAAAGAAGTGTAATAAGAGCTTCATTCTACAACCACAGCCACGTGTCTGCATCTCCAGTGTACACCTCTCTACCCACAACCTGCTCTTCGTCACCGCTGCCGTCCACCTGCAGCAGGAAGGCGCCTACGGACAAGGGCGTCAGTGAACTCGAAGTAAACAAAGACCCATTATCGAGTCACCACTTCAGTTGAATGTCATGATAATTTTTTACCCCAACGAATCGACAGCCTGACTTTCTTCTCGGTTGGCCGGGGGTTGTTTTCTGCTTTAGGGCATGGCGGTTCCTAATCCTCCTTCTCCTCCTCCTACAGGTTCTCCTCCTCCTCCAGCAGCTGACCCCATCCCTTCTCCTTCTCCTTCTTCTTCTTCTTCTCCTCCTCCAGCAGTTTCCATTCTCTTTCTTCTATCTCTCCCATTTTTTCTTGTTTTTTTTTTTCGATTTGCTTTTCTTCCTCCTCCTCCTCCTCCTCCTCCTCTTCTAAAGTCTCTTATCGCATCCTCCAAGTTAGTTTTCTTAGCCTCAGCGCCCTAAGCCTCCATTTCCTCCTTACCTTATTGTTAACTCAAGAGAACGTAAAAAGACAGACGGACAGATGGACAGACAGACAGGAGGCAGGGGTGTAAAAAAAAAAATAGAAACAAAGACAGGCTTGTTGAATGTCCTGTTCTGATTGGCTGACGTTATTCTCACCCGCTTTTGTGAAAATCTTATCACTGGTGGGAATCAAGGTAGAGGAATCCCTGATTAGACCTAAATTATGCTGCTGTAGCCCTTGTTGCATAGGGAACCCTGGTATTTAGGCTGCGTGTTAATAGAGGTCGTATTTTTTTGTCCTTAGCACACCACACGGAAAATTACAGATATCAAGCTGAGGGGGGACCCGGGCACACAAAAACAGTCGGTCAGCGGTTCGAGATCTCGATTATGCGTGAGGGAGGTGGATAATTGCAAATTGGTCTATTATCTCAAGTGTCTCGAAGCGTCATGGGATCCCAGGTTCGAATGCCCATTAATCTTAGGAGACAGCGTTGAGCAGTAGCGTGGTGCAGTCCTCACCCACCACGCCACCTGCTGCTAACTTTTTCCTATGTCCTCCCTGTTGTGCCTCCTCGCCCTGCTAAGTCTCATTATAAACTATGGGAATATGAGCGAGGAGTTACCAACAGAAGCGCTACTGTGTTGCTTCGAATCGGTGCGTCAATTTTGGTGTGTGCTGACGATGCTCGACACTTGCTGTACCTCCACGCATTAACATTTAAGGAATATTTTCATCTATATAGACAAGAAAACTATGAAAAAATATAAATAAAAATAAATAAAAAGACGATCAGACGATACAGATGAGTGGAGATGTTTGGGAGTCTAAAGGGTTTTGTTCTGTAGTGGAATTATAAAGGCTGATGGTGATGATGATTGTGTAAAAAGACCGGTGTGGAAAATTATTTATGCTAATGTATGTAACGTTTCTCTTTAAACATTCAGACCAAACACCTACAAATCTCCTCCCTCACGACTTCTCTTCCCCATCAATGATCACATCTACAAACAATGCTCATATATATCTCTGCCACAAATATCAATGCGAAAAATGTTTAAGTGTGTTTACTAGAACTTTCAGTTATGATTTAGATATTTGCTTTTTACATACTGCTCCTCCTTTCTTTTATTTTTTTGGAGAAACCAGAGTATTAGTCTACATGGAAGTGCCCGGCCATTATCTGAGTGTCCAGCAGTGCACCAGAATGCAGACCTTAATTTGCTTTCAGAGGACACGGCGCTCTTTGCGTGACTTCATCTCCTGCCGGTAAGGGCGTGACACTCAACCGATTCCAGTGAGGGAGACGTGATTGGATTATCTTGCTACGGCGAAAAATAACCAGAAACTGTGTGGGCGATGAGAACTTGGCAATCAACATTACAGAAAAAAAAAAAAACTTAAAAAATTGGACATTTATACAAGCTTCACGGAATGGACAAATACAACCCCGTCAAAGCGAAGGGGAAGAACTGCAGCCTCATGTCATTCAATTTTCATTTCATTTGCTATTTGAGGTTCGACGGCTTCCTGCAGACTGCCAGTGTTATTACCAAGAGTCGAGCGGGCAGCCCTTGTAGCGTTCTGCACCACTAGTCCCGCCGCGGCTCCTGAAGTGAGGGCGCCGCATGTTTATCCCAGTGGCATTTCAGAAACTTTATTTTTTTAGAATAGGGTGCGGCAAAGGACTCTAACCTCTCGACTTCTAACTTTCCTCCTCCCTTAACCTTCCCTCCCTACCTCTCCCCTCTTATGATCGCTCGCCTCTCCCCTCCAGCCAATTGTTTCTCTCCCTCGTTGTGGTTTGTGGTGGTTGTGTTGTTATTCCGCCAATTAACAACAGCGTTTTTTTTTGTGTGTGTAGTGTTTCTATCTATTCATTTTAGCAGTATTTAACTCCCTTACTCACATGTTAACTTATAAATTTATTCCTTTATGATGTAGTTTTATTCTATAACCACTCAGAATCTCAAAATGGAACTAATAATGTAAGAGGCCATTGTAGCTACGAATCTGAGAACTAGTACTAGGTAAGGGAAGTTACTAAACACATCATAATCTCTTCACTTTCAAACCAAATACTATCTTTGTAAGAATGACTCCATGCTTCGTTTTTTAGTTATTCAAGAGGTAGTTTGTTTACATTTTTTACCAGTTTACTTCTTCTAAAGTTCTACGTCCCAAGATTTCCATCCGGCAGCTCTAATGCTTCTAGTATGGCTATATTACAAGAGTTTTTTTTTTATTTTATTTATTTATTTTTTTAGCAATGAGACTTTAAAGAAAATTGTGACGTTGTTATACAGAAAGACTATATAATATACAGAATTTAATTTAAATCTTATAATATAGAAGTTTCAAGATATTTTCTCTAGTATTCTTCATTTTCAAAAAGACAGAAGAAACTCAACATTAGATGTATTATTTTCGTTATACCGCAGATCATTCCTGACTTTTCTTGTTTGTGCTTCATAGATTCATGCAATTTCTACACCCGAAAACAGAATCTTGACTCACACAAAACACGGTCTTCAAAAGATTATATCGCGCTAAGCTTCCTTTGCTTCACTTCTGACTTTATTAATGTGCGCTGGACGTTCACAATTTTGCAACACAAATTATTGCTCCAACCGAACGACAGCTGAGACAGGATGAAACCATAGGTGGGACACAAGATAAATTAAAGGATAACACTATGACATGTCCGCTTACTCCGTGTTTGTTTTTCTTGTATATGTCAAACAGTACCTGCTGAAGTAGAAAAAAAAAATCTAAATGGAGAGAAAGAAAACAATAAAAAAGTAGATTATGAGGTACAGGAATTCGTGGAAATTTAAAATACTGATAAAAAAAATATATAAACAACGTAAATTCGTGGAAACCTAAATTTAAGAAATCAAAATAAAAAAAAATAGGTTACAAGCAACAGGAATTCATGAAAAAAGCTGAAGCACAGAAAACGAAAACAAAAAAGAAAAGGAAACAACTTATAGACAAGAGGAATTCGTGAAAGCCTAAATACAAAAAAACAGCACAAAAAAAAATCATGTTACAAGCAAGACATACCAAGTAAATCCAAGTAAAAGGAGTCATGTTCAGCTTGAGACCAAAGATAATGGCGCTTAAAAATAGACCTGCGTTAAGGCAAAATAAGATTTTTTTTTACGTATGTGAGAGTCCGGAAGATTATCATAGAAACCCCATCCATCAGGCAGGTTCCTTATTGCCATCAAGAGTGAGGGAAGAGAGAGTGAGAAGCAGGTATAGTGAGGCAGCAATGAGGGTGTCACCGTCTTACAGGGACCTGCGCTGAGGATAATGACAAAGGGATAATAATGATGATAGCAACACATATACTTAATACCGTCACTGAGGACTGACACATGCAGTTATGGGCCATCTGTGCTCCGCTGAATTATGATGCCAGACACTCGTATAATAAACTCAAAAACATATGAATGCCTTGAAATATAATTCTACATACTTGAGAAACATACACATTTACATACATTAACATACACAAAGCCAGCTACAAATCATATATGAGGAAATCTGTACAATGATCAGTATACGTAATTCAAACAAGAAAACATCAAGAAAAAAAATGAATATGTAAATGTTAAATATTAAGGGAGAAATCTGACCTGCATTTGGTGAGACAGAAACTGAGATGAAGGGACAGATGAGGGAGAGAACAAAGGCTGATAAGGGGAGAAGATAGAGAAGTGACAAGGGAGAACAGAAGATGAGAGATGGGGAGGAAAATAAAAAGAATGAGGACAGAGGAGAAAAGGGAGAATAGGTAGTGGAAAGATGGGTGAAGGAAAGAAGATGGGGGGAGGATAGCGAAGGGAAGATGAGGGAGGATGTGCAGAGTGTTGGCAGGTGTTCTCAGGTGTTCCCGCAGGTGATGTGGACGCAGATGAGGTGGAATCGAAATGAGAAAATGAGTTCTGGGTGGTGGTGGTGAAGGTGGTGGTGATGGTAGTGATGGTGGTGGTGATCCAGGGGTGGTATTTTCCGGGCCCAGCGTGACGGGGGCGGCGCTGGGCAGACCTGGGCATTACCTGAGTTAATCACCGGCCGGAGCACGTAGCTTGGACGGCTATAGGTGCAGCCCGGGCCTCTGGGGCACGCTACCTGGCCTGGCAGTAATCAGGGGTTTCTTGACCTTGCTGTGGCCGTAGTAGTAGTGGTTGGTTGGTTCCTCTTACGTTTGTGAAGATTAGACTAGTGACAGTGTGGTGGTGGTGGTGGTGGTGGTGTTGGTGAGGGTGGTAGTGATGGTGGTGGTGGTGGTGGTGATGGTGGTGGTGGTGGAGGTGGTGGAGGTGGTGGGAGAGAGGGATTGTCTCAGTTTCATTGCTATTGTTGCTTATGGCTATGATTCCGGTTTAATATACGTAAATGTGATTGCAACTGCCACATAAAAGTCAGGCAGGTTGATAATATCTCATGATTTGTGCTCTGCTATAAGAAGTGGGCATTTAGTGGTAATGTGTAAGACTAGTTGTTGTTGTAGTAGTGGTGGGACTAGCAAGAACAGCACCAGCAGCAATACCAGCAGCAGCAGCGGCGGCGAGGGCGGCAGGAGCAGCAGCAACAGAAGCGGCAGTAATAATAGTGATTGTAGTAGTAATAGTAGTAGTAACATTATTAGTAGCAACGGTAACAGAAGCACTGTTAGTAGAAATGGTGGTGATAGTAGTAGTAGCAAAATAACAAAAACAACAAAGACAACATCAACAAAAAATATCACCAAAAACAGATAACAAGAACAAAAGTAATAACAAAAATGAGACAAGCAGAAACACACACACACACACACACACACACACACACACACACACACACACACACACACACACAACATACATCACATACAGGTCAGCGCAATCACCTGCCTCCACAAAGCTCTTCATCTGCACTACATTCCACAGTGAACGGGCAATTAAAATATTACGCGCCTCGTTGTCAACACTCTCTGTGGACGACCGGTGGGCGAGCAGGTCTTGTCCCCCTTAAGGCTGAACACTTCCTCTTACGTTTGTGAAGATTAGACTAGTGACAGTGTGGTGGTGGTGGTGGTGTTGGTGAGGGTGGTGATAGTAGTAGTAGTAGTAGTAGTAGTAGTAGTGGTAGTGGTAGTGGCAATAGTGATGGTGGTGGTGGTGGTGGTGGTAATGTGTGATGTTTTAATAAATTCTTAACAAAAACGCCAAAAGAAGGGAATTAATTAATCTTATCTTCAATGTTAATAAGGTCGAGTATCTGATTCAGAGTTTTTACTTTCTGTTCTCATTGCTAATTTGTTGGGTTATTTTATCTACACCAAACTAGTTGCTGCTCTATATCCAATTATGTCATTATCAGCGTCAATTAAGATGTGTATCATTTGTGTAATTGTTCCATTGTTCTGTGAATCGCCCTCTCCCGTATATCATTGCAGGCATCCGTCACCAGCCGTCACTGTAAATAATAGATAAATATACACATTATTTCCTATGATACACGTCACTCTTGGTTGCATTCGAATTAATGTGCTTCTGTCAAATTAACTGACTTTTATTCCACAATTATCATCAACCTCCTCACACAAACACACACACACTCACACACACACACTAACAGGACGCTTCAGCTAAAAGGAAAAAAAATAAAAAAGCTAACAGGCAAACACACACACACACACACACACACACACACACACACACACACATACAGAGGTAAGTGCTACTTTTCCCACACGTTTTCTCCTCCCTCCCTGAATTGTATCTCACTTCATCTCTCCCAGGTAAAGGTAATTGGCTTGTTATCTCCCTTTGAATAATAACAATAAAACGAAAGGAAAAAGAGAGAGAGAAAGAAGGAAAAAGAAGAGCACCCCAGCATTCTAACGGATGCTAACTTTAACAGCATCCTTTAGCGGAAAGCAGGTGCATTTGACTTGTGTTCATTAGATTTTCTCAGGTAATTAGCGAGCCTCACCTGTGCTCCTCGGCGTGTAATGTATGTTCTCCTAATGTGCACGGGGCTCTTAATTACCTGGCGCGGTAATTAAGGCCGCAGGTGGTTTGGTTTGCTCTTGTGTCTCCAGGTGAACGAATGTGGTTGTGGCCTCGCTAATGGTGATTGTTGTTCTGGTGGTGGTGGTGGTGATGACGATTAGGGTGGGATGATGGTGAGGGTGGTGATGGTGGTGGTGATGATTGTGATAATGATGGTGGTGGTGGTGATGATGATGATGATGACGATAGGAAGTAGGGAGAGGAGGATCAGGAAGGAAAAAAAAGGAGGAAATGAAGTGAGAAAATGTAAGCGGGAACGGAGGGAGAGGAGGAGGAAATTATGATAATGAGGATAATAATGATGATAATAATGATGATAACGATGATGATGTGTAGGACGGAGAGGAGAAACATGAGTTAAGGAAAGGAGGAAAATGAATAAGATGAAGAGGTGGAAGAGGAGGATGAAAATATGATAATGATGATGATGATGATGATGATGATGATGATGATGATGATGTGGAGGGAGAGGAGAAACAGGAGGAAAGGAAAGGAGGAAAATGAAATGGAGAAGATATAAGATGGAGAGGAGGAAGAGGAGGAGTAAGGTGATGATAATTGCACTGTCAGGGGGAATAACTGGTGGGTGAGAAAGAGGTGTTATAAATTACTATTGCTACTAGTGCTGTTATTACTGTTATTATTGGTTCTTATACTAGAGTTGCTTCTACTACAGCTGCTAACGGTAATGTCAATAGTAATTAATGATGGTGGTGATGATGATGGTGGTGATGATGATGATGATGATGATGATGGTGATGATGATGATGATGATGATGATGATGATACTACTGCTACTACTACTACTACTACTACTACTACGACTAATAATAATAATAATAATAAAAGTAATACTGATAATAATAATAATAATAATAATAATAATAATAATAATAATAATAATAATAATAATAATAATAATAATAAATAATAATAATAATAAAAATAGCAACAACAACATAAACAACAATAACAACAAACGACAAACAAAAACAATAACAACAACAATAACAATAACAATATTCATAGTAATAATAAATGACAAGGGCGACAGCAAAACCAAGACAACAACAACAACAACAACAACAACAACAACAACAACAACAACAACCACCACCACCACCACAAACTCACTCTGCCAATAATACATCATGTCAAACACAATTTCAATAACTTGCCAGGAACACAACTTTTCGCCAATAATTAAAAACAGATCCGATCACCAGTTGGGGGAAAAATCGCAGCCAGACGTTCCATTGTTTACTCGATACCTTCTGGAGCGCCTGAAAGTTTCATCACTGCGGAGAAAAATGCTCAGAGTTGAATAGACGAGTAATTATTCTCTATTCAAACTAAAATTATTCCCCATTGAAAATAAAATATATATCAGCGACTAAGAAAAATCAGCGGGAGAATAGAAAGTTAATAATCAGTAATTTCTTCTCGTATTGTGATATTCATTTGTTAACTGTTCCCTGATTGGCTGGCTGCAAGAGCATTCACAGAGGTGATTGGTGGATGGCCTCCCGGGCGATCTCCATTGGCCAATCAGGGTAATATTCTCGTGGCAGCGGTCTGATGTTACTCACGCACTCTGTGTAAGTAAATGTTACAATACTGGAGCAACGACACGCGTAAGTACAGTGTTTATGAATGTGTGACACGTGCTGGCATAACTTCCACAGACATGTTTGCGTTCATGTGGATACTAATAACTGTTTGTATTTCCATATATTTCTTTTCTTCTGTATTTTCTTTGCAAAAGTAAACAAGTAAACAAAGCAAGACTTCGCGTGTGTATTAAAACCTTCCTCCATTGCATGATTCCATCCCATCGGGCTTGCAAAATATATTGCTTTCACCCGAGAAACTAATTTGGTTGAGAAATTAAACACCAGGTAAAAATATCGCCGGCAAACGTAAATAAGTAAAGAGGCGCGCGCGCGTGGCAGCTCCTGTCGATACTTTACCAGCAACACTTTTATCCTCATGAGTGACAGGTGATGTGAGACGCTCCTTTAAGAGGCAAAAACCTGTCCTATCTGACGCCTCATCTTAATTACCTCAGTATCTCTCACACCGAAGAGTTATCTATCTGTAAATTAATTTCAGGAGACTATATAATGCAGACAGCGGCTGGCGAAAACTTTATATTCTTGAAGAGTGACGGGAAATCAAAGTGCCTGCGTGTGCTTCAATCATCGGAGGCGAGTATGGGAATTATTCGCGAACTAAGACGTTATAGACTATTAACAGGTGCCAATTTTACCTCCTCAGCTTGGTATAATTTGCAATATACCTTCACACGACGCCATGCAACCAAAACATCAATGGATTCCAGCAACACATGGCTAAAATTAATGACGTCGACTTTTTGTTATGGTCTCCCCCGCGACGGACAGTCTATCCTGCAGCAGATGCGAGGCTCTGTGAAGGCGAGGGTGGACATGCCCTGTACCAAATAAAGACATTATGCTGAGTTTGTAGGCGAAGTGGAGGAAAGGCAGAGAGGTGGAGGGGCGTCGTGACCCCTGTCGATCAATTAAGGTGAGAGTGAGGCCTTGTTCCCCTTGCTGGAGTATGTTGCAAGGGGCCGCCCGTACCCTCCCCTGGCCGCTGCCCGCCATTACCACGAGGCTTTGCCCAAATGAGGAACAACCGAGACTCAGCATGGAAAGGCGGTGGAGAACTGATCAATAATTTATGGAGTAAAATGTTGAAAATTGTTGAGTTTCGGATTTTTTCTCCCTTGCAACAACAGTCCTGCGTATTAGTATTGGGGTGGTGTGAGTGAGGCTAGGCGCTGTATTGCGGTTATGTCTGAGCTTGGATGGTAACTAGTACACGCTCTCCGTTTCGCCTTCCAGCCATTTCACTCCAGGAAGTGATCGGCGCCGCTGGTACAGTGTCGATGCGGATCCAAAGCCAGCGTGCCGGGCCGTCAGAATGATGCCTCGCCGCCCCGTGCACGCGAAAACAAGCGATAAAATCATAAAAAAAGTCAATAATGCGGAATATGTTTTTCCAGTGGAGGTGTAATTTTCCTTAAAAATGTATTCACAAGTTTTCTTCATACAGAAAACCTTACATCTTATATTAATGTATCATAGTGGCTATTATTCGTTTTAAGATTCTGCATTACTTTTTTTTTTCTTTTTTTTTTTCCCCGCGCTGTGTCTGGGTCATTGAGAATCAGGCGAAAGATGAAAGGAAGGACGAAAGCCGCTATGACTCTGGGAACAAATCTATAGCTTCCCACATCTCCAATTCACCGTGGAACCTTTAAGGAGCCAAGTGGCGTCTAAGTACTCATGAAGGAAAGAAGGAAGCAAAGGAAGGAAAAGAGGAAATTCGTGGAACGGACGACGTGAGGAAGAAAGGAGGAATAAAGAGAGAGTGAGGGATGGGGGAGACTGCAAGTGGCCATTACGATCGCCACGACCTGTCAAAGAGTCGGCATGGAAAAGACAAGTAATTATATCTTAAGCCGCGGATAAGTGCGGTGGAGGAAGCACGCTGGGGCAGGTGTGCGTGTGTGTCGCTGCGATCGGCCGACTCTATGATAATTGTACGGGACTTGCATTAGCATCACCTCGCACTTGGGGCCAAATATGCAATGCGCCGACCCCGGGAACTCGACGTGGCTGTAATTATTGAAGAATTTTTCATTACCCGTCGTCACGAGGATGGATTTCGGTTGGGGTTGAGGTAATGAGAGGGTGACGTAGGGAGGGATGTGTGTGTGTGTGTGTGTGTGTGTGTGTGTGTGTGTGTGTGTGTGTGTGTGTGTGTGTGTGTGTGTGTGTGTGTGTGTGTGTGTGTGTGTGTTGGACAGAGGGGAAATGGGAGGGAAGGAGGAAGGGGGGGAAGGGAGAATCCGTCCTATCTTCCCTCCTTCCATTTCTGTACCACCTTGTTCCCTTTCATTACTTTACTCCAGACAAGATGAGGAACTGATTGCTTGAGATGCTGAGTATTACTTCAAATTATCTCTTGTACAAGAGGATTCGCTACGAGAAACTAATCTTCCATCCATCAAAAACCAGTCCCAGCACACCTTCTTTTACATATTTTTTACACTCGGGTATTTCCAGTTCTGATCAATAATTCCCACATAGATCATTACATATTCGTCGGAGCCAAATGTCACTCACACTGCAAGTTAATTGACGGGAAGGGGTCTGGCCACCGGACCGGCTGGTTGGCTACGGCCGCACGTAATCTGCGGAGGAAACGGACTACGAGATAAGAGCCTGTGATACGCCTAATGACAGTGATTGTGGCGGACCAGCGTGCATTATTACTACCCGCCTCGGTCGCAGAAGAAATCGTTTACCTCAGCCCTGATAATAGCGAAAGATGGACTGCTGCTTCTGCTTCTACTGCTGTTCCACCTGCTGAACACTCAGGCATGTAAAGATCCTTCCCCAGTGTGTGTGTGTGTGTGTGTGTGTGTGTGTGTGTGTGTGTGTGTGTGTGTGTGTGTGTGTGTGTGTGTATGTGTGTGTGTGTGCTGGGTTTGGGAATATTGTCGTGCCTGACGTAGGAGGCAAGGTTGTCCTGGCAGTAGCGGGGCGGCGGGGCGAGGGCTCCTTCGTGCGGGTAATTACCGCCCTCAGTAACGCGGGCCAAGGTGAGAGAGACAGAACACAGATACAGGTAGAAAAAAAATAGATGCAATAATAGCTTTGCCCGCATATCAAAAGAAGTGGGACTGTGCAAATGATGACGGTGATTATGTGCTGCGTACACCTGGGAGGCTGGGGCGAGTCCTGCGTGGCTGGCGGCGCTGGGCTGCCCAATCCACAGCTGAATAGGTGAGGCACAGAAAAAAAAAAACAATCCTTTGAATGTATACTATACCGAGGTGATGCTGCGCATACGTCGGGTCTTCCGTGATGGCCTTGCATATCCTGACACCAATTAGAGTGATAAAAATCTAATTACACTGGGCGTGAGAGGTCGTGGAGGAGGCGAGGGCCAACCTGCGGCTAGAAGGCTGGATGCCGCCCTCACGACGCCCGCCGGGGGTCGTGGCTCGCCGCCATGCATGTGCCTCCGCAAAAAGCCCAAACACCCAATTCGTCCGTGTCGTGCAAATGAGACGGACGGAGACATGAATCAGCGAAGACCCGAGGCGGCGGTTCCCTCCGTCACCTCGGCCATGTTTGATTGTAAGGATGATGCGGTGAGCGACGAGCAGGCTCAGGTGGTGGTTGTGTTCTTGTTGTTATTCTTGCTGTTGTTGTTACTCGAGTTCCTGTCACCGTCGTAGTGGTGCTGAGGATTGCGGTAATGGTGGTAGTGATGGGGATGATGGATGTGGAGGGATATAAAGCCACGCCGGGACAAGTCTCACAGGAAGGGCGGTGAGTCACGTCCGTCGTAAGTGCGAATATCAAGAAAATGAGAGCACGTGTTTTTTTTTTGTTTTTTTTCCCTTGATCACGAGGCAGGCGTATCTTGTCCTTACGGGATGCAGGAGAAGGTTGTGTACCCCGCGGAGTGTGAGCCAGCGAGGCACAGCACACTGACAGTAATGTGCTGGCAGGAAGCGCTCACTTGGCTCATTAATGTAAAGTAGTGTCCATCCTCGTGCAGACCTCGCACTTCACTTAAGAATACTTACTACCACAGATTGTAAAGATTTCTGGCCCGAGTAAAGAGTTCCCGTCGGCAGCTTTCGGTGGTGAAGTGAGTGAGGCGATGAGCGATCTTACTGTACGATTTCCACGTCGTCCTTCCTGCACCCTTCCATCATAATGAGAGCACGAGGTTGTTATGCTTGCTTCTAGTCTTGAGCTAGCGGGTGAATACGCTGCCAGCTGACAAGTTGCAGTTTGTATCAGACGTGTGGTTAACCAAGGAAATGCATGATGAGAAATTGAATTTTATAAACTTCCCACCAAAAATTATGAGAAACAAGATGAATAATGAAATAATGATAAAAAAAAGGCTAGATTTTTCTTTGTGCATCATTCAGATAAAGGTGAACTGGAGGATTTGAGCGTAGATTCTCACGGCACATTACTCCTTCACTCTCCTTGGGTTACTCTCCCTTGTCTTAGCCTCCCCTTGTCTTAGCCTTTCCCATGTCTTAGCCTCCCCCCCTCTTGCGTCTCAGTCTCCACCGGTCTTACCCTCCACCTGTTTTAGCCTCCCCCTGTCTCAGCCTCCTTGTCTCAATCTTCCTTGTCTCAGCCTCCCTTGTCTCAGCCTCCCTCCTGTCCCAGCCTGCCCTTCCCCCCGTCTCAGCATTCCCCTCTCCCAGCCTTCCCCTGTCTCAGCCTTCTTCCTTTTCCAGCCTCCCTGTCTTACCTTCCCCTGCCTTGTCTCTCCCTGTCCCTGTCTTAGCCTCTCCCTCGTCTCAGCATTCCCCTGTCTTAGTCTCCTTTGTGTCAGCCTCCCTTATCTAAGCCTTCCCTAAGCCTCCCTCTGTCTAAATTTCTCGTTTTATCAGTCTCCCTATCTCTTTGTCTCAGCCTGTTCTTTCCTGCCTCAGCTTCAGTATTTCTCAATGAATTTTGGGATCATTTTCGTTTTCCGTGTGCTTCCGGAGACTAAAGGAAACGGTATCCGGGAGTGAAAACATTAAATGAAAATTTTTAGCATGTCATTTGTAATCCTGTGGTAAAAAGTGGTAATGGTGGACAGAGTATGTTATTTGATGATATTGAGCAATGATTTTTTTTTTTATCCGGATGTTAAAAGTAGTGTGTCAAGGAGAGTCTTTTATTGCTAGCCGTGAAGGTCCCACACTGAGTACGGAAATCTTAGATCGATGTTATACAGTGGGTTAGAAAAAAGAAAAAAAAAGTCGATGCTCACGATTTTTTTTCTTTTTTTTGTGTGGCAGAGGTCCTCATTACTGTGTGTGTGTGTGTGTGTGTGTGTGTGTGTGTGTGTGTGTGTGTGTGTGTGTGTGTGTGTGTGTGTGTGTGTGTGTGTGTGTGTGTGTGTGTGTGTGTGTGTGTAGTATGCTGTACTGTGTCTTCCTCTTTCTATTTTTTTCTCCGTTTACTTCCATTCATTCTATATTCCATCCCATACTCCCCCCCCATTCTTTCCATCCCTTCTTCCCTCCACCCATACTTTAAGTCTTCCATTTCCCCCCTTTACTTCTTCCCATGCACCCTTACATCTCTTACATCCGCCTGCTTCTCTTTAATCCTTCCATTCTACACCCTTACCTCATCCCCAACAATTCACCACTCTTACTTGATCACCTTATTTACTTCCCTCCCCCGCTTCCTCCATTTCCCAACCTAGAATAAAAAAGAAGAAGGACACACAGAAGTAGGCCAATGAGAAGTTGCTCCAAGCAGGCCAGAAGTTGACTACAATAGTAATTCTAGCTTGTGTTTCCTGTAATAACGTGTCCTTGGCGCACGAAGGTGTTGCATGATGCTGGTGGAAGGTTACACGTGGGAGTAAAGAACGGGAAGGTTTTAAAAAATGGATAAATAAATAAAAAGCAAAAATGAGAGGTATACGGTGATTTGGAATTTTCTTCTTGAAGTAGTGGGGTGTGTCTTGTGTTTCTTTGCATGAAAGAGAAGAGGAAAGAGAGAAGAAAAGTGTGTGTGTGTGTGTGTGTGTGTGTGTGTGTGTGTGTGTGTGTGTGTGTGTGTGTGTGTGTGTGTGTGTGTGTGTGTGTGTGTGTGTGTGTGTGTGTGTGTGTGTGTGTGTGTGTGTGTGTGTGTGTGTGTGTGTGTGTGTGTGTGTGTGTGTGTGTGTGTGTGTGTGTGTGTGTGTATTAGTGCGATTCATGTAATGACAGCGGTGAAAGGGAAAGCCTCTGCTGTCAAAGAAGAGCTGAAACTTATGCGGTGAAAAGAAAAAAAAAAAAAGCAGGGGGGGGGTGAAAGAGGAAGGCTTGTGGAGAAAGTACGGAATGATGAGGTAGAAAATGAGACGCTGTGCTTACTGCTTTCAGTGTAATGAGGAGGGAAAGTGTGCGACCCTAAAAGAGAAAACGGTAGTGTGCACAGGAATGATGATGATATGATGATGATAGGATGACGCAAGGCTAGAGAGTCACAGCTTTGAAGAAAACACCACAGCACTCCATGACGCAACGCACACACACACACACACACACATACATACACAGCAACGTACCGTAATTAGATAAAAATATACAATAAAAAAAAAGAATAATGTTGTTAAGAAACCATAAACAAATTAAAACCACACAACAAAGCAACATTA
>NC_087163.1:5017500-5025000 GCF_035594125.1 Scylla paramamosain
AATCGCATTGAAACTTGCCAATCTAAGTAATGTTCAGCTTCTTTTCCTCCCACCACTCCTCACGGCACTCTTCCTCACCCACTGAAACACTCAGCATTCTGGGATGTATTTAGCTTTTATTTTTTTTTCTCACCTCTCATTCCATACCACTTATAATTTATCCAGTGTTCGTACTTCCATCACTTCACGTCATCTCTGTCTTTCTTTACCCCTCCAAAATCCTGACACTCACCACACGTTTCTTACCACTCACTTCTTCATCCACTTTAACACCGACTCACCACCTCATTACTTCGTTTCTTACACACTCTCGTCACTCACTTCCAAACTTCATAATTTTAACACTCACCAGTCCTTCACATCCATTAAACACACTCACCACTCATTTCTTACCCTTCACTTCTTCATCCACTATAACACTCATCACCTCATTACTTCGTTCCTTTTTCTATCTCATAATTCTAGCTCACCGATCCTTTACTTCCTTTACACTCATAACTTCAGCGTCTTTGTCATGTGGTCCGTATAACCTCAGTCAGTCAGTCAGTCAGTCAGTCAGTCACCCCGAAGCTGCTAACTAGGCGCACAGACATTTCCCCTTCACATATCTGCTCTCTGCTTCCTCCCACAAGTCATTCTTAGATCATTAACGTCTTATTTTCGTCACCTAATTTCATGCTGCGCCCCTGCTCTCATGAATTACCTGGCATACCGCAAGTGCATTCCAAATTATTCATAAAAAAACGGTTTATCGCCCAAAATTATCGTGCCACTAAACAAAATATACGTGAAGCAGCGATAACCAAATACAAAAACAGTCCTGTACAAAAGGTTAAATAAAAGTTTCCTGCTTTCTAGGTTCCCATGATGTTACCGATTGCAGTATTAAAGAGAGAGAGAGAGAGAGAGAGAGAGAGAGAGAGAGAGAGAGAGAGAGAGAGAGAGAGAGAGAGAGAGAGAGAGAGAGAGAGAGAGAGAGAGAGAGAGAGAGAGAGAGAGAGAGAGAGAGAGAGAGAGGGCCAACTTAGTGTCGTGCATAAAATAATATTATCTGGTGAGATTTTATTTTGACTAAAATTATTCTGAATAATAGTAAATGCGTGCATTCATACACACCGACTTAACCTGTACTTCATTTTGTCAGATTTGCTGTTTTCTTTGCATTTTGATCTCAACTGTAATACTGAGTTTGCACAAGAACTATGTATATGTGTGTGTGTGTGTGTGTGTGTGTGTGTGTGTGTGTGTGTGTGTGTGTGTGTGTATAAGAGAGAGAGAGAGAGAGAGAGAGAGAGAGAGAGAGAGAGAGAGAGAGAGAGAGAGAGAGAGAGAGAGAGAGAGAGAGAGAGAGAGAGAGAGAGAGAGAGAGAGAGAGAGAGAGAGAGAGAGAGAGAGAGAGAGAGAGAACCACAGGAAGCTACACTGTTCATAGCTACCCCTGGCAGTTTTCTGAAAGTTGAAAGAAAGAGACGCCAGCAGCATTATGTCCACACAACAGGAAGTGAACTGATGGCTGTATTTACACGCTTTGTACTGATGGACGAGGGCGCTGCTGAGATCCAAGCGAGAGTGGCGGTGGTGGCGACGGCGCAAGTGGTTTGCCTTCACAGTGCTGCCGCCGCCTCCTCGTGCAGCACCTTGGGCAATGAACTACACCGAACCTCATTAGAATATAAATTGATAATTCCCCAGCGAGCGGCGAGGCACTGGGGGGCTTATGTAATTGAAGTGGAAAAGAGATCATCTTGTGCAATTTCATGGGCCACAGCAGCAGTAATTTTGAGAAACAGAATAGCAAGACGCGTGAGGGCCTCCAGTGGTGGCCGCAGGAGGGGCATCAAATGTAGGTGAGGACAAAGTCTAGTCAGTCAGGGATTTATGCTGGCGAAGGTGGGCTAAGGCAAAACAGACTCCACTTTACTTTGCTAACGCTGCAAGACAGGAGGAGTTGAAGTGTAAGTGAGGAAGGTATTCTTAATCATCACCACTACCTGGATGAGCAAAGTTCAGGCTGCCAAGCGCTCCAGGCTTCAGGAAAGAGGAGATTATTACAGACACATTTACTTCCACCCATTTTTTCCATCCTGCATTCAATTCCCATTCATCTCTGTCCGCAAGCTCTTTTTTTTTCTGGCAGATTCAACTCAAATTAATCTCTGTCTTCCCGTGCATGTGGCAGGTGCGAATATATGAGTACGTAATTTGCAAAGCGCAATAACCATCGGCGTGACCAACGAAGGTGCAGGCAAGGCAGCAAAGCATGTCTTCCTCTCAGTCCCTTGCTTCAGAGTCCCACCCGCTGCAGTACCTTCCCCGAGGCAGCGTAGCTTGAGATCTCATGAGCATGACGGGAAATGACCCTAAAATTAACCTAGTTGAGCTACGACGTCTGTGACTGTGGTGGACGCGACGGCGAGGGAGATGGACAAACAAGAGGAAGGGCAGGTGTGCGTAATTACCGAGCCTGAGGAGAGGATGCACCGCTGGCTTTGTTTGTTATTGTTAATGGTGTGACTGTTGTTTGAGTACAATTACTGCTGATAATAGTACTTTTATTACCACTGTTACTGCTACCACCAGCACCACCACTAACACCACCACCACCACCACTAACACCACCACCACCACCACCACCACCAGCGCTACTACTGGTAGTACTACACTATTGCTACTACTACTACTAGTACTACTTACTAAGAAAGGCTTACGTGGAGAACTGGATGAATTTTATCTTAGGAAATACTTGTAAAGAATAATACAGTAAAGAAGGATAAAAGAAAAGTAGAAATAAACAAACAAAACACAACGAGAGAGAGAGAGAGAGAGAGAGAGAGAGAGAGAGAGAGAGAGAGAGAGAGAGAGAGAGAGAGAGAGAGAGAGAGAGAGAGAGAGAGACTGGAGCGCATCTTTCATTCCTGCGAGTGATTCTTATTCACGTTTAAGAACTCACCCTTCACCAAGTACCACAATGGGACTGTGCTTTTACGGCCCGGCTCATGGGTGCCCGTGTCCTGCCTTCATGCGAGATCTATCTAGATAAAGAGACCCCCAAGCATGGCGTGAATTGAGAAGAGTCCTGGTGGCGCGAGAACACTTACGCAGGCAGACAGCGAGGCGGCAAGGAGGCGACGAGGAGGCAGGAGAGGGGGCAGGCGGAGGGATGATCAACGTGTGGGAGTATGATATTGGCTTAACCATTACTTGCAGGAACTTAATCGCCTGCAGTACATGAACAGCGAAGCGAAGTGACCACTGGCCCGGTAATGAGTGCGGAGGGTAAGAGGGACGCCACGGGAGTCATAAACAGTAATGAAGTTACGACGATTACGTGAATGATAGCCGCAAAATGAGACTCAACCGTTTGTGCTTCCCGTCTCCCGCTCCGAGTCGATTAATTAATTGCTTCTGCAGGTTAAATAGGGAGGGCAAGGTAAGCAGCAGTGATGTCACGGGCAAGACATCATCGCAGAGTCCTTGAAGGGAAACTATTTGACTGATTGGCGTCCTCTGACTCAGACCAACTTGAGGACACTTCGATAACTCGTTCTTTTGTTGCTGTTCAGGGTAAGAGAGAGAGAGAGAGAGAGAGAGAGAGAGAGAGAGAGAGAGAGAGAGAGAGAGAGAGAGAGAGAGAGAGAGAGAGAGAGAGAGAGAGAGAGAGAGAGAGAATCACAAACGCACAGAGACAGAGACGCACAGACACAGACGAACATACATACAAACAAGCACAGAGAGATAACTGAGAGAACAAAAAGGAGATTGCATGTGAACGTTCGACTTACAGCAACATTAACGGTCATTAACGAGAAAACCGAGAGAAAAAAGTTAATTAAGGGAACGAAGACGAAAATAAAATGAAAATGTGTATAATATCTATGCAATGATCATATCTATTCGTACCCTCACTCGCTCCTTCCATCACGAGAGGTGGACAAAGCAATTAAAGAAACAGATACTAGAATAAAAAGAAAACCCAGAGAGAGAGAGAGAGAGAGAGAGAGAGAGAGAGAGAGAGAGAGAGAGAGAGAGAGAGAGAGAGAGAGAGAGAGAGAGAGAGAGAGCAAAAAGTCAATTGGTGCTCGTCTTGTGTTGTTAGTGTAAGCCTTTTTGCAGCGCTTCCCAGTTGATGCTTCAGTCTACAAGAAAAGTGCAATGAGGAAATTAAACGCCAGGAGCAAAAAGCTAAATGAAAGAGTGAGCGAGGGAGCGAAGGTGTGTGTGTGTGTGTGTGTGTGTGTGTGTGTGTGTGTGTGTGTGTGTGTGTGTGAGAGAGAGAGAGAGAGAGAGAGAGAGAGAGAGAGAGAGAGAGAGAGAGAGAGAGAGAGAGAGAGAGAGAGAGAGAGAGAGAGAGAGAGAGAGAGAGAGAGAGAGAGAGAGAGAGAGAGAGAGAGAGAGAGAGAGAATGATTAATACACCATTTTAAACAATTACATAACACATTAGCCAGTTAAGCAATAGTAATAACAGCAAGAAAACTTATGACAAACATTTTTAACCGTAGCGAAACTTATTTGTCAACTTGGGTACCTTGTATTTTTAATCCTTTTTTTTTTCCGCTCACTTTTCTCTCCCATCCTTTCCTCCCTTCCTGACTAACCGTCTAATTTTCTGTACGAGCAGAGTTAACCACCAGATTTATCAATTCCATAAAAATAAAGGGGAAAAAGTAGGAACGCAGTCTCTCTTTAAGTATAATCACTACCTTGGTAATTACTTCTCTTCCTCTGCCTTCCTGACTCCGACGATGATGAGAAGAGACACGGTTCTTCCCCCGGACGAGCGAAGGAGACATTTCTCGTGCTGTTTACTTAGCTTTTTTACTTCAACTTTTTCATCCCGACCAAGGAACCGCGATGTGAGGAGACTCGGTGTTTTAATAGGAGCTGTGGCATATCCTGCACCTCTCCCTTCCCTTGCAATAACCCATCCATAGCATTCACACTCTTTTCTGTTCCGCCGTATTAAGTATTTGAACTCCTCTTCTTAACCTCCTTATCACAGAGCATTAAAATTCCCTCAATTACTCTCGCCACCCCAAACACTCTTCCTTCACTGATGAAACTCATGACGCGCGATTCAAAAACTCACCACTCACCTCGCTCCCACTAATTAAGGGCATGCATCACCTGTCCGCCGTGCTTACGAGTTCCCGAGAGTCTTGGTGTGAGGGAACCCTGCAGTGTGAGCGGAAACGAGGCAAGGCAGAGACTCCTCAATGAAGTATTCAGCACTGGTTGTAATGAGGAAGGTGGTGGTGGTGGTGGTGGTGGTGGTGATGGGATAATAGTAACAACAATAATAATAACAACAACAATAACAATGATGATAATAATAATAATAATAATAATAATAATAATAATAATAATGATAATAATAATAATAATAATAATAATAATAATGACAAAAATAATGAAGATGGCAGTGTTGCTGACGGTAATGGTGACTTACTGTATGATGATGATATTGATGATAATGATACAAACAACGATGACAACAATAATGATACCGACAGTGATAATGAAGGCGATAATAAAGGCAGGTTTAGCATCACCCCCACCACCGGATGCGTGTTGGTGCTTGGTATCATCACCACCACCACCACCACCACCACCACCACCACGGCTGCGTATCGTCAGAGAATTACGCGGTATAATTTTCAAGTCTAGTTAATTCATTTACTTCTCCTGCTGACTCCGAACGCTACTCGCCCCCTCCGGAAACCTTCTGTGGGGGGAGGGGGTTGGGGGGAGGCGGGAAGAGTAATCATCACTGTCTGCGAACTGCATATTATTTAGCGGATGTTCCCTTTTTTTCTAGCTCCAGTGTCCAAAACGAAAATAGAAAAATGCGAAAGTTTGAAAAAAACAAATGACGTATAGTAAAATTTTGTATCACTTTATTGTAAATCTTCGTCAAATGGGATTAAATAGAAAGTTTTCATGACTGCAACCTTAGAGCGTTGAACTTAGAGAGAGAGAGAGAGAGAGAGAGAGAGAGAGAGAGAGAGAGAGAGAGAGAGAGAGAGAGAGAGAGAGAGAGAGAGAGAGAGAGAGAGAGAGAGCTACTGTTAATGGTTTAGTAAATATAAACAAATAAACAGACAGTACAGGGATACAGAAAGACAGACACATGCATTCCTCCATACATAGAAACATACATAAGCACTTACATATACAGGCAGAAAGGTATTCGTAGACAGACTGAAACATACATACATACATACATGCATGCATACATGCATACATACATAGTTAAATACTTAAATAGCTGGACAAATAAATTAACTAATAAATAATAAATAAAATAAATAAATGAACAAACAAAATTCTATATCTTACGCATATGCTTTTGATGTTTAAATTATATATATATATAAAAAAAAAAAAGACAAACGAGGCATTTCCAAACACTAGCAAATGTGTTGTTTAGAGCAGCACCCCATCACAGCACCTCTGGTCCTGGTCCACAGGCGACCCGGAGTGTAATGAACGAGCTGGAACACCTACACACGCACACCTGCCCATGTGTTGCAAAGGTGTATCTCGGAGAGAGAGAGAGAGAGAGAGAGAGAGAGAGAGAGAGAGAGAGAGAGAGAGAGAGAGAGAGAGAGAGAGAGAGAGAGAGAGAGAGAGAGAGAGAGAGAGAGAGAGAGAGAGAGAGAGAGAGAGAGAGAGATTGGAGAAGACCTCATTTAACAATAAACTTTTGATGCCTAGTACATACATCTTCAATTTTCATCATATACTTTTGTAAATACATGTTGTAGTCAGTATAATTTTCATGTTCCTACAATTTTCCTTTTTTTTTTTGTCCAGCTGGCTTTCTTTTCCTTTCTTCCACGTGTCTGTCTTCCTCCTCCTCCTCCTCCTCCTCCTCCTTTCACTCTTCCTCCCCAACCGTTTCCTCCAGGGCACTTCCTGTCCAACAAAACACGTGCCTCGCAACACCCAAGGTTCTGAAACCCTTTGCTCTCTCATAAGGACTATTTTCACAGGCCAAACAGGTAATATGTCGGATTCTCATAGGTATTTTTACCATCGATGAGCCAGAATCCCAGTTAGCCTATCACTGGTATCATGAACACGTAACTGAAAACCCTGATCACTTTTACTAGAACCTGTTAAAAGTGGTTCAGGTAAAACACTGAGACATTTCGGAATATATACCAAGGCGATAGAAAATGTGCAAAATTAGCCACGCATCCACCAACTGAGATTTCTTTTCCTAAACTGGTGAGTTTATATTTGGCTGTAATGATTGGATGACGTGTCAGTCATGAAAGAAATATAGAAAAAAAAAGATAGCATTAGATGAAAATTCTAGTTCATTCGTTTATGTTTTGTTTATGTAAATGATATTGAGGTTTTACATTATGCAAAACAAGAGATTAATTTTTCAAACTTGTTTCCAGATTTGTGGTGACGAGAAATACCACGAAGACCTTTTAAGAGTGAGGAGCAGGAGGAGGAGGAGGAGGAGGAGGAGGAGGAGGAGGCCACA
>NC_087163.1:5030000-5077500 GCF_035594125.1 Scylla paramamosain
TTACAGCGTGGAATAAATGCGACAACTGTGTGGTTGTTAGCTAGTTGTGTGAACGAGTGAATGAGCGAGACTTGTGTGAGGCATGAATACGTGTATGAGTGAACGAGCTAGGCTTCAGTCATAAGTGTTAAGTGGAAGTGCGCGGCCTGGCGCCGGGAGATCACCTACCTCCAGCCTTCTGTTCACACCTTCTGTGAATAAACACCTGCACTGTTACCTGCGTTTCCTGTGCCCCTGCTGGTCAAGAGTCGAACATGGCGCAGTGAGTAGGATCAGGACAAGGCTGCAGTGGGTACGGCGCAGAATGGAGAAGCAGTTGGAGGCGCTGGCTGCCCTGCTAGCGCGACAGTCGGAGCAGAGTCAGGCTCTGCTAGCGCGACAGTCGGAGCAGAGTCAGGCTCGCGAGGAGCGTTTAACCCAGCTGCTGGAGAGAGTGGGGACACAAGCTCCCAGTCGCACCACGGCGAGCAATGAAGGCGAAACCACAGCCCGCAGCACGTCTACCCAGGGCGCGAGGTTCCCGACGTCCGCCACCATCATTCCTCACTTAACGGCGTCAGCATCTTTACGTGAGTTCGACACGTGGCGCCATAAGTTTGAAGGATACGTAACCCTCGCCAGGATAGACTGTCTCTCCCTGGCTGAGCAGAGGGCGGCACTCGCTGCTGTCCTAGACGACGAGTGGACCCGTACACTTCGCTACGGGATAAGCTTACCGAGAGACGCGGAGTTAAGAACCATCCTCGATGCAATGTGTGAGTACCTGCGAAGCCAGCGCAACATCATCATGGATAGAAGAGACTTCTACTCCCGCGTGCAAGAAACGCAAGAAGGTTTTGACGACTTTTTATGTGCTGTAAAGGAAATCGCCAATTTCTGTGACTTTTGCGACCAGTGCATAAACCATCAGCTGCGTGACAGAATTGTCGTTGGGACACGAGACGAAGTGGCTCTGAAACGCATGCTGGAAAACAAGAAACTCACCCTTGAAAACGCCATAGATATTTGCAGAGCATCAGAGAGCGCTAACCAGTGTAGTGCAGTACTAAGGGGCGGCTCTCACTCTTCGAGCCATGGTGTGAACGCTGTCTCGAACTACAGGAAGGGCAGTTTCGGGGGCTCAAGCCCCACGGGCTGTTATCGTTGTGGCAAAAATTGTCGCAGTGACAAAAGGGGATGCCAGGCAATAGATAAAGTGTGTCGTAACTGCGGGAAAAGAGGGCATTTTGCGAGTGTATGTCAGCAGACAGTGAGGAAACGACGAGGAGCTTCGAGGAGTTCCTCAACTGTCTCTCCTCATCGCGGTGCAGGCCCGAGGCGGGGAGCCAGTGCCAGTGTATACCAGCTCTTATCAGGCGTATACACAAAGACGGTGACGGCACGACCTGCGCCCCAGGTGCTCATTACCGCCACACATCCCGCTGGAAGAGACAAGATTACGTGGACTCCTGACTCTGGGGCCGAAACGACCGTTATTGGCCTCGACACGGCAACACTCCCTTGGAATCCCGCCCTCCAGCTTGGCGCCCGCTGATGGTGATGGACTTTATGCTGCCGGTAATCACCCCCTCACCTGTGTAGGAACTTTCTCGTCGCACTTGCAACTGGGCGACAGGGAAGCTGAGACTGTTGTGAGCGTGGTGAAGGAGGTGAAGGGGGCGCTGCTTAGCTGGTACGATTCCATCGCTCTCGGAATCCTCCCCGAAGATTTTCCGGCTCAAATCCGACCGCTACGCAGGGAAGAACAGCACACCGGCAACAGCTCCATCAAGTACCCGACCGCCTCGCAGCCACCTCTATCTACGCCCACAGAAGTGATCAGCTGGCCTCATTCCTACGACCCAACGCCACAGCAGCGTGCGGGGCACGCTGCTGCTGTGATCAAGGCCTTTCCCAGCGTCTTCGAAGCAAAGGAAGGTTTACGTGCAATGGCTGGTGAATCCATGGCCATCGAGTTGACAGACGACGCCCCTCTCACGTGCTCCAGTACAGGACCCAGTGGAGGAAGAGGATGCTGCTACTTCTGGTGACCTCGACCCTCTCCACTCAGCGGTCATCTCAGCGTTATCTGCCACCAATGAGGACGGGCGTCCGCTTAGCACCACTCCAGGATCAGACTGTGGAAATGGTACGTGCCGCAGCAGCAAGAGACGGGGAGTACTGGCTTGCTCAAGAACGTCATCATCGAGGGCTTCCCTGATCATTGCCACGACCTCGATCACCGCTTGCGTACGTACTGGCCGGTGCGCAGTCTGCTGGCCGTAGACGACGACCTGGTGGTTTACGGGCCGAGGCTTCTTATTCCTCACAGCCTCCGCCGAGAAACACTAGAGCGACTCCATGACAGTCATCAGGGGATGGAGCGCACCAAGCGACGGGCCCGACAAACGGTGTACTGGCCTGGTATGGACAGAGACGTTGAGAACGTCCGTTTCTGGATGCTCACTATGCCGTCCACTCCTACCAAGCCAAGCCAACGAACCTCTCTGGCAGGACACGGACACACCCAGCAGGGTGTTTGAGTCAGTTTCTGCAGACTACTTCCACGCAGCAGGCCGTACATACCTCGTGTATGTAGATCGCTTGTCTGGGTGGCACTCACGTGTCTGCATGCTCACGTCCAGCATCGGCTGATCTAGCTCGTTCGTGTCCTTCGGGGTGTGTTCGCCGACACGGGCGTGCCTGTTCTCCTGAGGACTGACGGTGGACCGCAGTTCACTTCTTCATCGGTACGGCGCTTCCTGGCTCGATGGGGGGTGGAGCATCGTGTATCTTCACCTCATTATCCACGCTCCAATGGTCACGCCGAGGCAGCGGTCAAGTCCGTGAAGAAGCTGATCCTCACGACCACACAGCAGGGACACCTGGACGAGGATGCGTTCGCTCGCGGGTTGCTGGAACTGCGCAACACTCCGAGGGCGGAAGGGCGATCACCAGCACAAGTCCTCTTCGGTCATCCTATGAGGTCCTGTGTCCCGGCTCATCATCGCTCATACGCTCAGCAGTGGCAGCGCGCTGCTGATGAGTGCGACGCCAAGGCAGAGCGACTGAGGAAGAAAGCGAAACTTCGCCACGACGCGTCCGCCCGTACTCTTCCTCTCCTGCACCTCGGTGGCCACGTCGACGTTCAAGATCACACGACAGGCCTCTGGGATCGCCTGGGTGTCATCGTGGCTGTTGGGCGAAGGAGAGACTACCTCATCAAGATGGGCAGCGGTCGCGTGATGTGGCCGTAATAGAAGACACCTACGCCCACACAGACCTCTTGCTCCCCTTCCTGTCGAGCAGCACACCGCTCATGGCGGTGCAGCGCTTCAGCATCAGGGTCACGAGGAACACCACCATCCCGGCAGCCCGGAGCATCAGGGTAACGGGGTACACCGTGGCCGAGAGCAACCAGAGCGTCGAAGCAGCCGACAGCGTAGGGAGCCGAGACGACTGCAGGTGCGGTGGCACCGTAGCACCTACGATTAGTCGTACGTGTTCATTGTACGCTGTGTTTGTTTTGTGTATATGTACCGTGTTTTCTGTACTCTCAATCATTGTAACTTTGTTTCATGTGTTACGGTAGCCATAACAAAGATAAGGAATCTTCCTTATGTCTCGGGGGAGGTGTGTGGTTGTTAGCTAGTTGTGTGAACGAGTGAATGAGCGAGACTTGTGTGAGGCATGAATACGTGTATGAGTGAACGAGCTAGGCTTCAGTCATAAGTGTTAAGTGGAAAGTGCGCGGCCTGGCGCCGGGAGATCACCTACCTCCAGCCTTCTGTTCACACCTTCTGTGAATAAACACCTGCACTGTTACCTGCGTTTCCTGTGCCCCTGCTGGTCAAGAGTCGAACATGAATTAACAACATCAAATTACCCCATTTCTCCTTTAAATTGTGAAGTCCCTAACACCTCATGACCTTGGAGGATTGGAGAGCGGGGGAGGAGGTGCTGAGAAGGTGAATAATAATAGGGAGATTGTTATAACGTGCAAAGAGGTCAGCAGTTGAAGTGAAGTGGGGGGAAAAAGGTAGTTGCTAGGGGATGGCTGTGGTGGGTGGTGGGTGATGGAGGAGAGGAGTTGTGAGGACGGGGTGGGGGAAGGGTGCTGATGGCTGCAAAGTGGAGAGGTCGTGATGTAGAGGGGTGGTTATGGGAGTGGAAGGAAGATGTGTTGGTAGATAGAGGCTGTAGGTAGATAGGGACGACGACTCTAATAGGGAGGAAGGGAGTGGTGACGTGTGGAGGGGAGGCTGTGGCATGATGGGAGGGCGTGGCTGGATGATAAAGAGGCCCTGGAGCTGAATTTATGAAGTATCTGTTGAATCGGAGAGGAGATATGATAGTGGTCATGGGGATAAAACAAGCCAAGGGAAAGATGGAACATGAGATGAGGGAAACGGAAGAAGGATGATTGGATGGAAACAAATTATAATAGTTTACCCCTGAAACGAGATATAAAAACCAGTGTACACAACTATAATTACAAAAGAATGCCAAGATACTTAATTGCATCAAAAATCAGTACTAAAGACATGATTTATACCCTTAACTGGAAAGGTATCAATTATTAGTAAACACGTATAGATTTTAAAGACACAAACTACAATGCAGATGTTGCTCGATTAAATTTTACAACAAAGAATCTAAGGAGGGTGAAATTATATGAATGATACAAATTTCATGCAAGGCCGCAGTTGTGGTGGCGATAATACTGGAGGTGGTGGCGGTGGTGGTGGCGATATTAAGCAGTGGCGGTGGTGATGGTGGGAATGGAGGGCAGAGAAAAAAAAAATGATTTCTCTGCTTTTCTTTGTATTTTAAACTGAAACGTCAAGGCGGTGGACGCTAACCAGGAGTCCTTTGTCCTTGGGTGTTTTTTTTTTTTTTTTGGTAATGGGGGGGGAGGGGAAGGAGAGTGAATTATTGTAGCGGTGGGTGGGGTGTGGCTGGTGGAGGTGGAGGTGTGGTGATCCTGCTGGTGACCGTGGTGGTGATAACATGAGAAAACAAACAACTGCTTTACATTTCGACTTGACGAGGGGATGCATGATGAGTGGTGGTGAGGAGGTGAGTGGGCGGTGAGGTGATGGGGAGGTGTTGGGGACGCTGAGGGGGAGGGGGAGGTGGCGGGGAGGGGGAGGGGGCCCGCTGCAGGCAATCCAGCTGTGCTTTGGACTAATCGTTACGCAGCACTTCTCAAGGTAACGAAATGTGCCGCCGCGATTACTCAAAGTGACCTTCCCTTGTGCATCCTCTTGTGTGGCCATTTAGAGCAGAATTCTACGCAATATTTCACAACCGTGATACAGGGCTTCTTATTGAGCGCACCCTTCCTTATCCTCCTCCCCTCCTTCTCCTTTACCTCCTCCTCCTCCTCCTCCTCCTCCTCCTCCTCCTCCTCCTCCTCCTCCTCCTCCTCTTCCTACTCCTCCAGCTCCACTTCCTCACTCTTTGTCCTTGTCCTCGTCATAGTCCTCCTTACACATCAATTGAGAGAGCCCTTCCTTCCTCTCCCTCTCCCCTTCCACTCCTCTCCCACCCACCCACCTCCTCCCTCCCCCCTGTATCCCTAAGAGCCATTTTACCTGTTCAAGCGATTACCTGGCCGCTGCTCGAGTCAAACTTTACTGTTAACTCTTCTCAGTTCGCCTCGAGTTAACATCAATTAGTCACTACTTGGAGGCGGCTCAGCGGGGACCTCAATCATCTTCCTGAAGGCTCGCCTGGAATATCAGAGCGAGTCCTCGAGAGCGGCAGCTGAAATATATACCGAAGCCATTACATCCAGCACCAGGGCTCTCTAGGCGGGGTTCCGAGCAGAGTTGCGATTCTTTTCTCAAACAAGCAATTGCGGTAATCGACTTGGCATTCAGTAAACTTGAACCGATTCGAGGGGGAAAAAATTATAGAGTCAAGAATCAACGAACTCCAGCCTCTCTTTTTCCAGGTCAGTTTTAGCAGGAGTAATGTGGTGTTTTATTGTGGGTTTGTCGTTTTTTCTTGGATTGTTCTGCGGTGGATCGGTTGCGGGTAAGCGAGTGTGTGAGCGTTCCTTAGTTCCCGAGTGTTTATTTAATGTGCGTCTCGGATGAGTTACTCCGGTGTGGGAGATTCGGTGTCCGAGAGGCCGTGTGTCCGTGTGTATGTTCGTTTCTATTTGTGTGCGTCTGTACGTACTGTGTCCACTTACAGCACTCCTGCAATTAAAAGTATATTCATAAAAATGTCCAGAGTTGCTTTCCTTTCCACCGATTAAAAATAAAAACAAATAACAATTTAGAACATTCTGACTCAAAATCTGCTGAAGATATAATTACATTGGTGCCAGTAAAAGGAAATAAACACATCTTTCAGTGGCCTCGACTTACGTTACCATAGTCACACGTATATACAGCAAGCTCCCTTAAACTCACCTTATTTCAAACACCAAGGTTAATTCACTTAGTGGTACCTGTCGTCCTACCTGCCCACATCTCACACCTTAAGTAGACACACCTCTTCCCACTCCTGCCGGCACCTCCTCCTCCTCCTCCTCCTCCTCCTTCTGCTCCTCTTCCCGCCCCTCCAAGTCCCTCTAACAGTCATAGCCGCCATCCATGTTTCACTCGGCCTAATACGACAGATGAGATAAGATGACAGCAATTTTCCGGACGACCTTTCCCGCCCACTGCCACGCCCGCAAGTGTCGCGCCGCCCACTCAATAATACACGGTCAGAAGGGACCCTCGCCGCCAGGCCTGAATGGTGACTTAACGGCGGCGGCGAAGTCATCGGTGCCCGGGCCAAAGGATGGGGGAGGGAAGGCGTGGGACTCTGCCAGGGGGAATAATGCAAACCACACACTGCTGCTGTTACTGCCCCTTACTGCTACTGCTATTACTGCTGCTGTTCCTGCTGCTTCCGATACGCTCTTCTTTGTTGCTGTTGTTAATGTCGTAACTGCTGCTACTGCTACTGCTGATGCTACTGTTGCTGCTGCTGCTGTTACTACTACTAGTACTATCTATCTATCTATATATTTGCATATTTCTCTATTCATCTATTTGCATATGTATCTATCCATCAATCTATTTGCATATCTATCTATCTATCTATCTACCTACTACCTACCTACCTACCTATCTATTTTTAATCACCGTTTTCTAATGCATTCAAGAGAAATAACCGAAGAAAGCAACATGAATTTTCTTAAGTTAGACATTATGGGAAAAAGCAGCAACCCTTACACGTCCTATTTAAACAACCTGGGACTCAACAAAGAATCACAGGGTTGAGAGACAAGGACCGTGGAGCATTCACATTAAAAACAAGAAGAAAAAGAGAATATAAAACACTCACACAAGGTAAATGATGACAAAAAGAAGGCCGCACAAGGTAAATATTTAACAAAAAAAGTAATAAAAACAGTCTCACGAGGTAAATAATGAAAAAATAATGAGCATCCCTCCAACAATGTCTCCATCTACTCTGATAATCATGGTACACACGGCACAAAAACACATGGCAGTGGGAGGGGACGTCAAAAATTACCATCCCTCCATCCGCCGTGATCTCCTAAAACCTTCATGATCCACTTTTGCCTGATGTCATTTTCAGCAAATGTTGCCATATTTCCGGTTAATGTATCCGACTTCCGCTTTATAATTCGTCTCATCCGGTGGACACTAATAGCGTTCCTACTCGACATGATTATTCTTACGATTAACAAGTAAATCCGTTTGGTCTGTTCACTGTAACAAAAGAGAGGTCATTTTTGCGGTACGTAATTGTGGCGAGGAATGAATTGTAATGATTATGAGGGAACGAGGAGACTTGGAGGGAAGGCAGGTGTGAGGTGAGGTGAGGTAGAGGATGAAGTGTCCGTATGGAAAGTGAAGTGAGGATGAAGAGTCCAGGTGTAAGGAGAGGTGAGGTGAGTTTGAGATGAAGATGCACGTGTCCAGGTGTGAAGTGAAGAGGACTGAAGGGGTGGCTTACATGGATGTGACGAGGTGTTGAGGAATTCAGGTGTGAGGTGAGGTGAGGTGTGAGTGAAGTGGTGTGTCGGAGAAGTGTTCAAGTGAGATGTGTAGTGTGGTTAAAAAGTGCAGAGAAGGGTCCATAAGAGATGAGTGACATGTAGAGAAGTAAAGTCCAAGTGAGATGAGTGACGTGAGTTAAAACCGTGTCCTTTGTACGTGAATCTCATGACAGTAGGATTAAAAAATAAATAAATAAATAAAATGAAATAAAGTTAAGCGAAGGTCTGTTTCAAGCTTTCTAATGTTTCCCTTACAATATTTTTTTTTTCTAGTTCTCATCCTTATTCTTTCTCTTCTCTTTTTTTTTTTATTTGGCTTCATGATAACAGATAACAAAAAAAATAAATATAAAACCAATAAAATAAAGTACAGCGCAGTTCCGTTTCAAGCCTTCTAATTCTTCCACTTTTTTTTTTTTATAGTTCATATCCTTACTCTTTCTTCCCTCCTTTTTGTCTCAACATTTTGGTAGATTCATATTGATTACTTTCTAACATATAACTTCCGCTCACCTTCCTCTCCCCCTGAGACAATAATTCACATAATTTCCCTGGCTTCCTCACTCCTTGCATTCTTCTATTTAAAACAACTTAGACTGACCTTGATCCTTTTCTAAAACAATACTACAGTCTTCACAAACACCTGAGGTTGTTCATTGCTTAATTTCTTCCTCTTTCAACACGTCCTCCTTTCTCCCTCCTCTCTCTCTCCCTCCCCTTCCCCTTCCTCCTGCTCCTCCTTTCTCTACTCAGTACTCAGGAAGTGCAAGCCTCATTACTAGCCGGTGAATCATTGTTTAATTATATTTCCAGGCCACGCAAGACCGACCACATCCTCCCCCCTTCCCCTCCCTCCCTCCATGCCTCCCTTCCACCATCTCCTCTCCTCACATCCCATCCTCGTGTAGTCTTCTTTTTAGTTCTCCTTATCTCCCTCCTTTCCTTTCTGCTTCTCCCCTTATCTATTCCTCTTCCTCCTTATCACTACATCTTCCTCTTCCCATTTGTTTCTGTTCATAATTAATTCTCTCATTGTGGTTCTTGTTCTTCATTATTCATGTGCCTCGTTTCCACTACTGTTTAAACGATATGTTTATTTCATTTATTTATTTATTTATTATTTTTATTTTTATTTTTCTTTGTTGTCAGATCCTGTATCTTCAGAATGAATAACTAAATGGTTTGGTAATCACTTACTTTATAAATATTCATGTTTCATTATAATAATTGTCGTCATACACATGTGTTTGTATGCTGCTCGTTCTACTCTCTCTCTCTCTCTCTCTCTCTCTCTCTCTCTCTCTCTCTCTCTCTCTTACTTTCCCAATCTTCATATATTTTTTTATTAGCATAATTATCGTTATACACCTGTGTCTAACTAAGCTCTCTCTCTCTCTCTCTCTCTCTCTCTCTCTCTCTCTCTCTCTCTCTCTCTCTCTCTCTCTCTCTCTCTCTCTCTCTCTCTCTCTCTCCACAATATGACGTAATTAGAAAGGCCACCGCCAGATGCGATTGCCGAGTCGCCACCACAGGCAGGGGCGTCCAGCCTCACCTGGTTAATTCATCTCTCAGGTGGCCAGTTCTTGGTTAGGCGGACGATTAACATAGGATAGCGGGGAGTGCGGCGTGGACCCCACACACTGGTACATATTTATGCTAACATTTGTGGGTTGGCCGCGCGCGAACGGAGCTTTCTGGACACGGTGGAGAAAGAAGAGGAGGAGGAAGGGGACGCAGACATGGAGAGACACGGGGAGGAGGAAGAGGAGAAGGAGGAGGAATAAGCCAAGAAGTACAGTACATTAGGAGGTGTAGATAAGGAACAACGACCATACACTTAATAAAAACAAACTACAGATTGAATCCTAACGTTAATAAAACACACTACAGATTGAATAAGTAATGAACGGCTCCCCAACACCTCCCAATCTACTTACTACTCCACGCTCGCCTTCACATTAAGGAATTGAGTTATGGGAGTGAAGTACATTCATTCCCCACTCATGAGATACCAAGGAAGAAACATTCGTGGGCGTAAAGATGAGGAGACAGAGAAGGAGGAATAAAGAAAAAGAATAGGAGGGGGATGAAAGGAAGTAGGAATGGAAGGAAAAACAGAAAAGGAGGAATAAAGAAAAAAAAGAGGATGAGAGGGGATAAAGGTGAGGAGAGTGGGAAGAGAGAAACAAAAAAGAAATAGAGAAAAAAATAAGGATATAAAGGGATAAAGCAAAGGGGGAGTGGGAAGAAAGAAACAGAGAAGGATGGATAAAGAAAAAAAAAGAGGATGAGAGATGAACGAAGGAAGAGTGGGAAGAAAGAAGATGGAATAAAGAAAAAAACAGGAAGAAGAGAGGGAATAAAGAAAGCGGGAGAGGTAAAAGAAAGATAAACAAAAGGAGGAACAAAGAAAGGAGGATGAGTGAGAGTGGGTGAGGGGAGGGGAAGGGGGAAAGGGACGAATGGGGACCAAAAGGTAAGGCGACGAAAAGAAGTGGAAACGATTGGTACTCAACTGGCACCTGGTCCGAGCGGGGTAAGTGTAATATTAACCAGCTCATCAGAGAACACACCGAGAAACCACGAGGCAATTATGAATAAAATGTGCTGAGGAGAGGCGAGGGTGGCCGGCGGCGAGCATCAGCGCCCACCACCTGCATTACTAACGCCTCTACCACCACTACCACCATCACTACAGCACCCATCACCATCACCACTCACAGAATCACCGTTACATCTTCACCTTTCCCGTTAACTTACACCCCCAACACCATATATTCCCTTCCACTCTTCTCCACCTTCGCTACGTAATCCTGGCGTGGTTGTGATAGCTAAATCGGTCAATACATCTATGCATTACAGCCACTCAGCCACCCTCAAGGCCCCGATCGTTACTCACCACACCCATATTACTCCACCCGCTGCCGCCCCTCACCCTGACCATCACCACAAATGCCAAGCCCACTAGCATAATTATTGTCCAGAAAACTTACAAAAACACATGAATTAATGATGTGGCGTGATCGTAATTTTCATTATTCACTATCATTGTTATTATTCTGAGTATCAATTGTATTCATTCTTATTGCTTATCGCTATCGCTATTCACACACACACACACACACACACACACACACACACACACTAATATTAAACCAATGAATATATTAACTAGTACAGACTCTAATAATTTCCTAGTCATTCTCATCTCTTCCTTTCTACTCCTCTCCTCTTTTTCTTCTTCTGTCCCTCTTCTTTCACCTTCATCATCTATTTCTCTTTGCCTCCCTTCGCCCATGTCCGTCAAAGTCCTCCTCCTCCTCCTCCTCCTCCTCCTCCTCCTCCACTGCTACCGCCACCAAAACGCCAAACAACTTTTTCAATAACAAGGAAGAAATCCAAACCTATTGATCTTTTATTCACAGACAAGTTTTTACCCAATCACGACTCGGCAATACATCCACCTGACTGGCTCTCTAATTAAAATGTATTATGTAGGCAGGTGTGCCGCGCCATGCATGCCCAGGAGGTGATGTGAATGTGTGTGTGTGTGATTCTCTCTCTCTCTCTCTCTCTCTCTCTCTCTCTCTCTCTCTCTCTCTCTCTCTCTCTCTCTCTCTCTCTCTCTCTCTCTCTCTCTCTCTCTCTCTCTCGTATCAAGTGAGCAAGTTCTTACGTCAGACTAAGAGAGCACCTTACCACACGCTGGAAATCGGGAAATTCCAGTCACACACACACACACACACACACACACACACACACACACACACACACACACACACACACACACACACACACACACACACACACACACAAGAATTAAAAAAAACTTCTGACATGCAACTTGCCAGTCAATCACGGTATGTCAGATTGAGGGGAGGAGGAGGAGGAGGAGGAGGAGGAGGAGGAGGAGGAGGAGGAGGAGGAGGAGGAGGTGGAGGAGGAGGAGGAGGAGGAGGAGGATAGGGCAAGGGGATCTTAGTGTATACTTTGGGGGGAGGAAGAGGGGAGGTACAGGTAGTCACCCCGTCTTCCCTCCATTTCCCCTCCCCTCTCTCTCCCCTCCTCCTCTCCTTTTATCTTCTCTCTTCCCTCTCCCCGCCCGTGGCTACTAATTGCTTCCTTTTCCATAAACTTTCCTCCGCTTGTCTGCCGCAGAATAGCAGTCCTGTGTGTGTGTGTGTGTGTGTGTGTGTGTGTGTGTGTGTGTGTGTGTTTTCTATAATGTCATCACAGCATTTTTCACTCATTAAATTGTGTAATTACTCATACATTTCCTGCTGCTTTCAAGAGATCATTTCCTTAATTATTCCTCGTGCGTAATCTTCTATTGCATCAACATTACTTGGGGGGAAGATACGTGTTTTTCTCTCTCTCTCTCTCTCTCTCTCTCTCTCTCTCTCTCTCTCTCTCTCTCTCTCTCTCTCTCTCTTAGTCATTTTTCCAGTATCGTTTTTTACATTACTACTTTTATTTGTTTTTATTTTTCATTCTCTCTCTCTCTCTCTCTCTCTCTCTCTCTCTCTCTCTCTCTCTCTCTCTCTCTCTCTCTCTCTCTCTCTCTCTCTCTCTCTCTCTCAATGGATCGGGAAGGGACCATTAAGCCAGACAAGACAATCCTCCCTTTCCTCCGGTGATTAGCGCGCCTCGCTCACCAATTAATCCTAGGAACGATTAATCGAGTCTTCACAATCCATTTTTTCGCGAGCTAATCCCTCCAATCACGCCCCAAGAATGGCCTCAAACAAGGACCCATTCAGACGCCCCACACATTATCCTTCACACTGCCTCCTCCTCCTCCTCCTCCTCCTCCTCCTCTTCAGACTCTCATTCCCACCTTATCAGCCACTGTTTCTCTCATTCTCTTTCTCCCTCCTCCTCCTCCTCTTCCTCCTCCTCCTCCTCCTCCGCGCCCCAATCCGTACCTGGTCCAACACGGTCACTTAATTGGGCAAACAATCTATCAATTAATTCCCTGCGCGTCAATCTGAGGGGAAAATAAACTCCTGGGAAAGAAATACCTACCGGAAGCTGGCCAACTATTTTGTCAGGTGGAAAGAAAGTGGAGAGAGAGAGAGAGAGAGAGAGAGAGAGAGAGAGAGAGAGAGAGAGAGAGAGAGAGAGAGAGAGAGAGAGAGAGAGAGAGAGAGAGAGAGAGAGAGAGAGAGAGAGAGAGAGAGAGAGAGAGCGCTAAAGGTACATTCCGACATAGAGGGGAGGAGAGAGAGGGGAACTGCCAGAACTTGTGTGGGAAAAAAAAGAAAAAAGTGAGAGGAAAGAAATTGATAGTCTTAAGAGAAGTGGATATTCCCCCCTTACTTCCTCCTCCTCCTCCTCCTCCTCCTCCTCCTCCTGGTTTCTGGTCAACACGTCGACTTAATTGCACCAATGATCGCCCAGCCGCTTTAATCAATCTCTACTTATCAAAGACCCTGAAACCAAGAGGGGAGAGAGGGAGAGGGCGAGGGAGAGAGACTGTGTCCGGCGAGGGGAGAAGTTTTGGACCACTGAGGGGTGTCAGAGGGGAGGATGAGGTCAGATTCTGGTGTCCACTGAGGGGGAAAGTGCGAAGGTACAAACAGAAGAGGAGTATTAAGAGGGGAAAGTGAGGAGGCGTGAAGCGGGGAAAGATATAAAAGGATAAGACGAGGGTAATGTGAGTGAGGGGTGATGACGGAACGCAATGAACGGAGGGAAAAAAAGAACAAGAAAGGTCTAGAGGGGGAAAGGGAAATGTTAAAGGTGGAAAACAAGGAAAAGAAGTACACGGAGAGAAAAAAAAATAAAAATAAACACCGAGAAATGCCAGAGGGGAAATGGAGGAGGTAGAGAAAAGAGGGGAAATAGGGGAAAGAGTAAGGCGCGGGGAGTTTCGATGGTCACAACAAACAATATGTAGGGAAACTTGGGTCAATCTAGTCAAGCTAACTCTGTCACTGTGTCAAGGAAAGAAGGAAGGACAGAAGGAGGGAGAAATACCAAGGAAGAAAAGATAGAAGGGTGCTAGTGAAAGAATGGCGGATAGCGTTACTGAATGAAAGGGGGAATGATGTTAAGGAAGGAAAGAGGAAGACAGGAGAGGAAGGCGAGGTACCAGAAAAGAAGAGAAGCAAGGATGCAATAGTGTCACGAAATGGAAAGTAGGATGTCAGGAAGAACGGAAGGAATAGAAGAAGAAAGGAAGGAAGGAAGGAAAGAAGGAAGGAGTGTCAGGAAAAGAAGTGCTCAGGGAAAGGAAGAAAAGAAGGCTGTATAGTAAATGAGGTAAGGAAGAAAGGAAGGAATTGGAGAAAAAAAGAAGGGAGAAAGGAAGTGAAGGAAAATATTCAGGCAAAACACTTCGCAAATTAAATAGACTCACATAATGAATATAAAGACAAACAAACAAACAAACAGGCAAATACACAAAAATAAAAACAGACAGACAAATAGACCAAGCAAGACAGGCAGAAAAATGAACACACACACGCACACACACACACACACACACACACACACACACACACACACACACACACACACACACACACAAGTTTTCTCAGTTCTTAGCGACTCGGACCGAGATTATTGGCGATTATTTGTCAGCCTTTCCACTTGACCACACTGGAGGGGGCCTGTCTGTCTCTCTCTCTCTCTCTCTCTCTCTCTCTCTCTCTCTCTCTCTCTCTCTCTCTCTCTCTCTCTCTCTCTCTCTCTCTCATAGCACAATTTATATAACTATTTCTTACTTATCTACATGTTTACTATTTATTTACTTGAACAGACAGATAAAAATATTGATAGATAGATAGAGTGATAGATACTGATGCATAATTAATAAACATTTAATGATTCTTATTAAAAAAAATAACAGGAACAGACTTTCACTCGTGTACAAAGAAATACCTCAAAACAAACAAGCAAAAACAGAAAAGGGAGACGAAGGGAGAAATGGAAGAGGAGGAGGAGGAGGAGGAGGAGGAGGAGGAGGAGGAGGAGGAGGAGGAGGAGGAGGAGGAGGAGGAGACGGAGAGGAGGAGGAGGAGGAGGAGGAGGGTGGCAAGAGACAAGTGTTTCCCTCTAAGGTGGACAAACACGGAGGGGGAGAAAGGAGAAGGCGAGGAAGAAGGAGAAAAGATTTTGTGGTCAACTAATGACTGTTGGGCCACTAATTGTTATGACATAAAGACCTCTTGCTTCTGAGGCCATTATTTCCTTGCCTTGGTGATGGTGTCAGGAGGAGGAGGAGGAGGAGGAGGAGGAGGAGGAGGAGGACGACGAGGAAGAGGAGGAGGAGGCGCAAGGAGGTAATGGTCAGGTTGAGGTGGATGTTGTTAGTGGCTGTGGTTTGTTTTGTGGTGTTTGCAGCTCTTGGGTGTGGTAGGGTGTGGTGGCGGAGTGTGGTGAGATGTGCTGGAATGGTGTAATGATGGGATATGAAACGTATATATGTACAAACACTAGTGCAGCAAGAGCAGTATCAACACCTAGAGAGAGAGAAAAAAAAAAAAAAGAGGAGGATACAAGGTTGACAGCACACACACACACACACACACACACACACACACACACACACACACGCGTGACTACTTTTTTTCAGCAAAGGCCTCAATTTAATGCTTAAATGCACGAAGTCTCAATAATCATTTCTTTGTTACTCCTTTTGTGTCTCTTGTGGTGCTCATGGCGGGCTGGGCAGGGCAGGGACGTGAGGGGAAGAGGCAAGAATGGGAGAAAGGGAGATAAGAGAAACAGAGAGAGAGAGAGAGAGAGAGAGAGAGAGAGAGAGAGAGAGAGAGAGAAGAGAGAGAGAGAGAGAGAGAGAGAGAGAGAGAGAGAGAGAGAGAGAGAGAGAGAGAGAGAGAATGGAAAACGAGATGATTACAGGAAAAAAAAAATAAGAAAGGAATGAAAGAGGAAAGAAACCAAGAGAACACGGATGTAAGCTGTAGGAGGGAACTATGGAGGACTTGAAAATGTTTGTGATAAAGAGCATGTGCTTAAAAAAACTGATGATAACTGTACAATACGAAAAAAAAAAAAAAGAAGGTAAGATTTAAATGAACAACAACAGATGAAAAAAAAAAAAGACTCAGCTAAGCAACATGACAACATGATTAAGATCGAAGACATTAAACAAACTAATATGACAAACCGAGGACAACAGCAACAAAAAAAAAAAAGGAATCGCAAAAAAATAAGTGAAAAAAAAGAAAAATATAATAAATCATTCTGAAAAGGGACGGAGTATGAGTGTGAAGTGTGAGGGTGGAGAACACAAAGGCAGAGTGAGTAATGTGAGGTGGGTGTTAAGAGCCGCGAGTTATGAGTGTACTGAGTGAGGGTGTGATGAGAGATGCTGGGTATACATGATGCAAGGAGCGGAGGAGAGGCTGGGATGGGGAGAGCGAGTGATGAGAAAGGGAGGAGAGCGAGGAAGGGAGGAATGAGGGAGGCAAGAACACGAGAACACAAGAATACCTATAACAGTTAACAGCTGTGAGAGTAAGTTCATTAACAGAAAAGAAAAAAAAGCGAAATGGAAAACATATCTTCTGGTGAGCAAACATCTTCCCCCAACACACAAACACACACACACACACACACATACGCACGCACACACACACAGGTAATAGAGGAAAAAAAAAAAACACCCAAATTTGCAAACGCATCAATAAGTCAAACTATTTCGGACAATTTCTCAGTTCCAACCTCATAATCACGCTAGCAAAGGGCAAGTGTGAGTGAGTGTGTGAGTGCGAGAGTGAGTAGCACCCGTCGGTGAGGGCGGCCGTGTGTGTCGCCGCCCCGCCCACTCTCACTAATTAACTTCAACTCCCCTGTTATCAAGGCGCCACAAACCACCGGCCACTGTCTAATTATCAAATAACACGGACCACAACAACTACAGTCCACACAAAATATACAAGAAAATCCTGATCATAAGCGTGTCCCTCTACCTCTCTCCTTCCTTCCTCTCCTAATATTTTTTTTTCTTTTTTTTTTTTCTCTGTCTTGTCTCTGTCAGTCTACCTGTGTGTGTGTTTGTGGGGTCGGTCTCTCTCTCTCTCTCTCTCTCTCTCTCTCTCTCTCTCTCTCTCTCTCTCTCTCTCTCTCTCTCTCTCTTGCTTTTGTTGCTGGCTTTGTGACTATTTCGGCGTGTTGTCTTGTTTCTGTTGCTCCTGATGGATGTGTCTTCTGTTGTTGTGTGCGACGCGACGGTCCATTTATTTCACTCTGATGCGCCAAAATAAGGCCTGCGCTAGATTGCTTTTCTTCTCCCATCCCTTTTTTGTGTGTTTTTTTTTGGTCCTTTTTTTGTCTTTTTTTTTTCTTTCTTCTATTTATGCATCTGTTCTGCTTTACAGGGAATCACGCTCCTCGTTGTTCTTTTGTTTTCTCGTCTCATATTTTTCTTTGAGTTAAGAATGTTGGTTGCAGTAGGTTAAGGAGATTTATTTTCACAGTTTCTCTGATATCGTTTCCCTCAGCCTCATTCTCTACGTGAATATATACAAAGTGAAAGTAATTGAAATACGAATGCGTCACTTCATTCGTGTGAAAAAAATAAAATGTAAAGCTACTCATTTGTATCTATCACTGACTATCCCTTTCCCTCTTCCTCTATAAAAATAAATAAATAAATAAATAAATACAAACAAATAAAAAAATAAACATACAATTAAACACTAACCACCACGTATAATTATAAAATCCAACTAAACCAACAGGTATCGTTTTTTTTTTTTTTGGTAATTATCAACAGTAAGAAAACATCTCTCACAGAATCAAGCAACGGCAGAGCATCCAAGTTTGCAGCAAATGACAAGAATGATGAAGCAAAGTCACGCGTATATCACCACTTCATGTACTCAAATAAGGGCAGGGCGCTGGAATGCTTCGCGGGGTGGTCGTTGCGTGGGGTCGTGAAGGGTGTGGCGAGGAATTCTAGGTCGTGTACGTGTGGCTGTTCGTGGGTTTGGTCACGACGACTCTCGGTGACGGTGGCGGTGGCGGTGGCGGCGGCGGTGGCGGCGGCGCGGGTACACTACTTAGCCATTTAGTGTTGAAGTGACAACCTCCACCATGGTCTGTTTTCCCTGTCACTTTACTCTCATTTTCCAATTCCCCAACTTACCTCCCCTTCCATCCCCAGCGCCTCCCCACCCACAGCCGTCTCCCTCCTTCTCCTGTCCCTTTCACCCCCCCCCCTTCTCTTCCTCCTCCCACCCCTATTCCCCTATCAGTGCATTCTTATCATGTTTTTTTTATCTATCTTTTTTTCTCTCTCTACGCTTCCTGCATTCTCAAATATTCACCAGCACAGCTTTTTTTTCAGTCTTTTCGTTTTTTTTTTCTTTACTTTTCCTTCCTAATTCTGTCCCTCCGTCGTGCAAGTTTAACTTTCACGTTTTTGTTTTTTTTTTGCTTTTACTTTTTTCCTTTCGCCTTCCTCCAGTTCATTCTTAAGTCATCGCTTCCTTACATTGACTCACGTTCTCTCTCTCTCTCTCTCTCTCTCTCTCTCTCTCTCTCTCTCTCTCTCTCTCTCTCTCTCTCTCTCTCTCTCTCAACACGGTAGCTCCTCTCTTCTCAGCCAGCCGTCTAACACCACCAACACCTTTCTCTCTCTCTGTCTTCTTTCTTCTTCCTCCTTCCTCCCTCTCCTCCTCCTGGTGCTCCCCCTCCCGCGCCCCTTCTCACACCCTTAAACCACTCCACCACCATCATGACGTCACACGAAGTAGTGGTAGACTTTGCAATGACCCTTCAAGGCTAACCCGCATTTGTTCCCTGCTCTCTTTCTTCTTCTTTTTTTTTCGTATGTTATGCATAAAAGCTCACTTCTTTAACAGGCAAATTGGCCAAATAACGTTGTACGGCTTGACGAAGAACTAGGGTCGGGCCGAGTGTCTCTTGTGATGGTAATCCCTTGTGTATGTGAGTGTTTGTGTGTGTGTGTGTGTGTGTTTCCTGATTCCCTCGTGTGCGGATGGTGAGGGGAAGTATGTCTGTGTGTGTGGAAGTGTGTGTGTGTGTGTCTTGTGGTGTAGTCCTGCAAACACTCCACGCCTTTTTGTGTCTCCCGTTTCTTTGCCACTACAGACAGGCCTCCTCCTTTGCTCTCCTTAGGTAAGTGCGGCGGTGTGTTACAAGTGTTTCCAGGGAGCTTTGTTACTGTGGCGTTACTGTGTTGTTACTGTGCTGGGACGAGAACGGTCAGCACACACACACACACACACACACACACACACACACACACACACACAGAGAGCGAACACCAGGGAATAATTACAGTCATTCCACATACTAGCGCAAGATTAATTCCAAGACGTAAAGACAATTAAGTGCAATCTTGAAATGATTAACTTCTTATAGAGATTAAAAACGGAGGTGTGTACACGTAGAGCGAAAAGAAGAAATAGTAAGAGGAAAAGCTCACGGGACAATTACTCGCTACTACCAGTCTGACCTGCTCCGGTAAAGTTGTTTTCCCAGGTAACTCATTTCCTCTCCCGCACAGACGATGCCGCGTGTATAGCCTCCCCACCTCTGTGATTAGGAGTAGTTAACATGAACCACTACTCATTTTCTTCCCTCATTTTCTTCTACCTCTCATTGTCACCTTCGCTCCCTCACACGCTCCCTCTGGTAACTTAACTAACTTTCGTGTGTGTGTGTGTGTGTGTGTGTGTGTTCATAACTGTCTTCACTTTAATAGCTTACTTATGCGTCCGTGTCTGCCCCATCGATTTTCTTTTTATTTCTTTCTTAATTATTATTTCATCTTAGTTTGTGGGCACTTTTCTTTCCTAACATATTGCCTGTCTTGATGTTTCTCGTGTTTTTGTTTTAGTCCGCCATTACCAGACAGACTGACTCTCTCTCTCTCTCTCTCTCTCTCTCTCTCTCTCTCTCTCTCTCTCTCCTCTCTCTCTCTCTCTCTCTGTACGTGAGGTGAGCAGCGTGAGTCTCACCCTCTCCTTCCCGTCACACACTTCCGCCTCCCCCACACGTGTATCTCCCAACCGAGAGAGAACGTTCGTGGTTGGGGATGGAGGAAGAGCTGAGAGAAAAGAGGAAGAGGAGGAAAAGGACTGAACGTGGTCTTCCTCTCAAGTCTCTCAATCGTTTCCCAGGTGTTGAGTAAAGAGAGAGTGTGTGTTTCGTTACTTATAGGCGTTTAATCTGAATATAAGAGGCACCTAGTGTTACTTTGCTAAGTTTAGGAAGGGTGCGTGTACCAGGGAGTGCGTGGCAGGGTAGGGTGCACCATTCCTCCCATCCACATCCTTCACCGTCCTTTCTCTCCCCGCCCGCCACCCCTCCCCTCCCCCTCCCTTCCCTCACAGCACCAGGCCGAGCAGATCCTTCCCTATTACCCCAATTAACACCACGACGCACGTGCAGCCCCTCCCCACAAGACGCTGACGAAGGGACGCCCGTCGGAGAGGGGGGAGGAGTGGGGAAGGGTACGGGGTGCCAAGTAGCCTCGTCACCCCTTTATTGGTTAATGAGTCGAGGGGGGATGGCGGGGTGACCCAGTTGCACACATGACACTGACTCCCTAACACCCGCCGCACTCCTGGCGCCGCCCCGCACACCCGCCACCACCCGGCCCTTCGCAGCTCGGCGGGATCCTGAAACGAGTAAATTACGTTCACACTTTAAAGGCTTCAAATGCGTCCTGTCCGCTTCGATTCCTCAAGCGGGTTATTACGTCAGGGTTTCCTAATGTCTTCAAGAAGCAGCAGGACGGGAGGACGTGTGTGCGCGGGGCCGTGGCAACCTAGGGGTCATTCCTCATGCTGTTAAGGACATCAGCACCCATCATGCTCCGGCTCCTGCCAGGCAGGCACAGAAAGGAGGAGGAAAGGAGGAAGATAAAGTGTGGAGGAGAAAAAGGGCGAGGGAGTAAAGAGATGGACAGGAGAGAAGTGAAGTAAATGGTGCATAAAAGCGTGTACAGAAGTAAAGTAGCCTCGTCCCACTGAGAAGTGTTGAGAGGCGGCAATCCTGGATTTACCGAGGAATGTAGTGCAGGAAAGGGAGTGTGTGAAAAGAAAAGGTTGGATCCTTGTCTATTGAGTCAGAACGAGGGTGCTTTGGGAAAGCTTCCAAGTAAATGCTTACAAGCTACATTATATATATATATATATATATATATATATATATATATATATATATATATATATATATATATATATATATATATATATATATATATATATATATATATATATATATATATATATATATATATATATATATATATATATATATATATATATATAGCCACACACCACACACAGAGAGAGAGAGAGAGAGAGAGAGAGAGAGAGAGAGAGAGAGAGAGAGAGAGAGAGAGAGAGAGAGAGAGAGAGAGAGAGAGAGAGAGAGAGAGAGAGAGAGAGAGACGAATAGAATTAGAGAAATATATAAATAAGAATGGACAGAGACAGTGAAAGTCTAAGTACAGGAAAAGAGGACGAATTTACTCACCCACTTCAGTGAAGTACTCCTAAAACAAAAGCCTCGAGAGAAATTGTGCGTAAACATTGTGTTTACATCTAAGCACAAGGTTACATTGTAGTGAGGTAACGCGTTACTCTAAAAGTAAAAAGAAAATAAAAAAATACTGTTCTCATGGGCGGTCACCAGCGGACTTTCTAAATTACTTCAGTTTCTAAATTATTTCAAAGTACTAATACGTATACACAAACATTTCCACACGTTTTTGTTTTCCTGCACACAGAACACACGTGCACATAGAAAAAAAAAGTAGGCCAGCGTGAAAGCCGCACTTGAGTCTCGGGAACTGGGCGTCGTAAACAGGTGTGGCTTGCAATTTGTTGATTAGCGAGAAGTTGCGGACAAGAGAGTGGTGGCGTGTCCCGGCGCGACCCGGAGTTACTTCATCGATGCTCTCCCATTACCGCCTTAACACGTGCCCTAATGGAGCGTTGCCCTAAAATAATGGCGCCTATGAATCCCTATTAGCCGCCGCCTTGCATGGACCAAAACAGTATGTTATCAAGTCAGCGTGAAACTACATCGAGTATTTTGAAGATTAGCATACCACAGCCCCGCCTTTCCCATCTCATTTTCCTCCTGCTCGCCCTCCTTCCCCAATTTGTCCCCATTCTTTCACACTGCCAACCTAACACGCCTCTATGCCCTCCCCACTTCCCCACCTCCTTCAGTCATATACTTCGTTGCCTTACCGTTCAAAAACTAAAAAAAAAGTTAGTTTGATGTGATTGTGATGTTGAACATTTTTTTTTCTTATATATTATACTTTATCTCCGGTGTGTGTGTGTGTGTGTGTGTGTGTGCTTTCGTTCGTAATTTTGCATTTTGCATTTTGTATCACGTTGAAATTGCCTTTTCTTCCATAACTAACAAACTGACTAACTAAACTAACTGTGTGTGTGTGTGTGTGTGTGTGTGTGTGTGTGTGTGTGTGTGTGTGTGTGTGTGTGTGTGTGTGTGTGTGTGTTTCTCAATGAACCTAATTCTTTCTTATTTTTCATCCTAACCCACCTACACGCATACACGCCCACGAGACAAAGAGACGTGTATTCTTGAAGGCCGGGGCGAGGAAATACACTCATGGAGACGGACAGAGACGGTGAGCACTAATTACTCTACTTAAGACTCCATTCATTCCAGTTAAGTCCGGACCTTCCTCGCAATTAAGTAATTCAGCCTTAATTAAGGATAGTGACGTTTCCTGTCTGTGTCTGAGAGCTTATCATGACGCGGTGATAGTACGGAGAAGAGAAGAGACAAGGAAAAGGAGGAGGACTAAGATGGGGACAAGAAATGGGTGGATATTAAAAAAAAAGTGGTAGGTTAAGAAAATTAAGAAAACGTACATATGAGAAAAAAAAAAAAAGACACGTAGCAAAATGGATGGATATATTGAAGAAAGAACTTTGTACGTGCAAAAAAAAAAGCGAAGAGGAAAATTATTACCTTACATATAAAGACTACTAAATATTTAAGCTGACCAAATGTATAATAGTAAGATAAGAATGAGCAGCTGCATTAATATAACGAGGAAAAACGATGTTGATGTAAAAAAGTAATAACACGGAAAAGAGATAACGTTAAACTAGAAGACTATGAAGTGTAACCCCAACAAAGTAAAAATCCTGGCATCGAATATTAGAACACGCAGAATTTTGGCCAAGTTGCAGAGAAAGAAGATGAAATAACAGTCACACGAACCCATCCCCGCACTGACTCTCCTGTGAGACAAGTTACGCGTGGACGCCTCCGTGCCATCACTTTCCCCGCCTGATTATACTCTTCTGGCCACCGTGCTGTTCTGAATTCGGATTACTTTCGATACAAAATGAGATAAAATTACCCAAAACCAGACAATGAAAAAGAAAAAAAAAAAAACGCACACACTGACACACACACACACACACACACACACACACACACACACACACACACACACACACACACACACACACACAAAACCCTAAAATAAAGCCAAACTGAACCCTCATCAGGCCGACCCTTTCCAAACAGCGCCATAAATATTATTATATTAAAACACGAACACGTATACCAAGAATTAAGAAGATGAGAAATAGAGAAGTGAATTGCAAAAAAGGTATATGAACTCATGCACGGTGAATACAACACAGGTAGAGGAAAATTACAAAAGACCTGATAGAAGTTACCTTAACAATACAAGATCGAGCAAGCGAGGACACCCGAAGCTTCCCACGGATAATGTGACCACAAGGAGGAGGAGGAGGAGGAGGAGGAGGAGGAGGAGGAGGAGGAGGAGGAGGAGGAGGCGATGGTGGGTGGTGGTGGAGGTAGAGAAAAGTGAAGGAAAAATGAAGACTCAAGAAATGGGGAACTAAGGAGGGAGGAGGGGAGGAAGGTGTTATTATTGCAAATTAGAGCAATAAAAAAAAAAAAAAAGAACATAACGAAGTACGAAAATGTAAGAACGTTCAGATTCAACACAGTTCTCAGCGATGACTGTGCTTGTTTGTGGTCACCTTGAATGTCTACTGCGGAAATTTGGCAAAAAAAAAAAAAAAGTAAAAAAAAAAAAAAACTTTAAACTTAGAAGAAAATCTCAAATAATGCACAAGGTCAGTCTACACAAAGAAAGAAACAACTGCAAATAATTAAACCATCTTTTTGTGCGTATATTTGCTCGTTATTTCCATTACTGTTCTTGCACAAGGGAAAGAAAATAAGAACGAGCTGATAAAATGACTGGAAAGGTAAAAGTGGAAAGGACGTGGAACCAAAAAGAAACGTGTTGAAGAAGACGAGAGAGAGAGAGAGAGAGAGAGAGAGAGAGAGAGAGAGAGAGAGAGAGAGAGAGAGAGAGAGAGAGAGAGAGAGAGAGAGAGAGAGAGAGAGAGAGAGAGAGAGAGAGAGAGAGAGAGAGAGAAAGAGAGAGAGAGAGAGAGAGAGACAAGAAAGAGGCGTTGAGCAAAAGAAGGAAGAATGGGATATGTATAAACCTGCTGGCTCATTATCGCTTGAGGCTCCAGAGACACGTTGCTGCTCGGTGAAATCCACCATTACGTGACTATTGACTTTCCCAGTGATTTGGCGTACTTAGTATACGTAAAGATTCCCCCGCCATCCTGTCATGCATGAGAGGCGCACGCCAAGCACGTCCGGGCCAAGTGTATGAAGTGAGGCTCGAGTGTTGACGATACTCCGATTGGAAATAAAAAGGAGGAAGAGACCGGCGGGGAGAAAATCCTACCGTCATGTTCGCCTCATCAAGAATCACTCAATAAGGTTAAAATGTGGCGTTATTTGTAGGCATTTGGCAATTTACTGTATGCACTGAAATTATTCGCCGTTTCAGGTTGATGGAGTGTCACCGGTGAGCCCAAGGCGGCGGTGGTCAGGCGGTATTAACATCGCATTGTGGTCTGGGAAAGTGGCGCTCACGAGGTTCATGTCACCGCGCCTGAAGTTACATTTTCTGTTACGTTTTCTCGGCGAGTCCAGATCGTCCGGCTTTCAGACTGGATTTGTTAACGCTCGGATAACGGCGAGTATTTTGATCACAATAACGGCGCCACCGGTAACTCGCCCGGCGCGCCATATATCACCTCAATTTTGCAGTAATACACGGGCTGATGAGGCGGCAGGAGGGAAGGAGGAAGCGAGACACGCCTTGTACCTGACTAGCGACGAACCTCAGCTCTTAGCCACACCTCTTCCTCGCTGTTACAAAAATGTTATATTCATGCTTCTTAATGACGGTAAGAAAAGAAGAGGAGAGAAAAAAGAGAAAAACTGGAGTTCATCTAAACATTCTGGATGAGTTCGCTTCAGGAGGGACTTTTTTTATTTCTTTTTGAGTGCACGTCATTATCACAAGTTTTTTGGGTGAGGTATTGTTACTCCGGCCCTATATACACGACGCGGAAGCAAGTCTGGACGGAGGCTCCTGGAGAAGAGTTCATTAACCCAAGAACCTTCCTCGCACCGGCTGCTTTATACACGTTCATTGTCATCACCGTCACTCCTCCACCTACTACTCATTTTGGCTCAGCAGATGATATTCACTCACTCGCTCACGTGCCGCTAATATTTCGGCATTAACTAAAGAAGAAAATCTCAGAAGCGTGCAATATCTAAACTCAAATTCACAAACGTAACTATCAACACTTGGTTCCTCACGTGTCGGCCATGTTTCATTGTTAGCCAGAAATAAAAGGCGAACACTGTGCAATAAGTATACTGAATTTACAAAGGCATCCATCTCTCTTATTGGAGCAGTGAGTGTATGTTTGAGCGTTACCACCGCCCACGTGACGGGTTGTTCGGGTGAGGTCTGTTGGGGTCTGTTCGTTCAGGTGTGGACTGCAGCATGCTAACTGGCGCGTGAGATTATTTGGCTATAAATCTTTAAAGCTGCTCTGGGTATGATCTCCGAAGCACCTCAAGAACATCAGAAAATATGGGAAGCTACACGAAGCCATCGGGCCTGCACGTGGGAGTCCCTGTAGAACGCATGCTATTGCCAACTATCATCTCCATCCATGAATTTGTCTTTTTTTTTTTTTTGATACCAGCAGTAACAGCCTGATTGCTGATTTTGTTCCATTCATTTATCACTCTATTCAACGGTCAGTTCTTACTATATACTTAAAGAAAAATATAACACATTAGTTCATAACGTTAAGAGACAGAACCTTGCTGATGAGCCAAGTTACCTCCTCTTCTCTCCTCTTCTTCCTCCTCTCCCAAAAATGAACATCCACGTTGCTGTCATGCGATGTGGGAGTCAAACACTGGACAAGACTTCGATGACCACAGTACTGCAACCAGAAACTCAGTTATGATGTTCACTGTGGAGGAACTAAACAAGGCCGTTGTGATTCTCTCTCTCTCTCTCTCTCTCTCTCTCTCTCTCTCTCTCTCTCTCTCTCTCTCTCTCTCTCTCTCTCTCTCTCTCTCTCTCTCTCACCACAGTGCAGTGATTCTTAGTACTTTTTTTTTTCTTATTCGTTAAAAGTTGGTTGAGGTCGTGGAGAAACTACCTTTAATTTTCTTCCTGTATCATCTGACGAGTTATGGCTGCGGAGTGCTGGTGGCGGCGGGACGCGGATGACTACGTAACTCTTAGTTCTTCCTCTACACAAACTATAACTACAATGAAATAAAACAAATAGAAGACAGAATCAAATAGAATGAAACACAGCACAAACACCACGTAACACTCTTGGTAATATATTAAGGGACACAAATTATCGTAGTGAACGCGGCTGTCGTAACCTAAAAAAAATCTTGTAACTGGATATTATTTGGACTGTCATGCGTCAGTCACAGCGCGCCTCGTAGATTTATGAAGCGGCACCAGCGCGAGCCAGGGGACCACCAGGGAGGGCGCCATTAAGCCCCTAAGCCGGTGTGAGCGCCGTATATCATCGGGAGAGCGCCATTAATACCCCTCTTGTTATCCTTCAGTAGTATTACCTCTGGCGATTATATTTCCCGAGAGCCGAGACGAACGGCACCGACACTATCATTCGCGCGATACATCATGCGATAAATGACGAGGAGAAAGTTATTTGTGACTTACTTCAGAGTCGTGTAATGGACGGAGGGAGTCTCGGGGGTGGGGAGGGAAGGGAGCAGTACAACTTTGCCTCGGGAATGCAGGCGATGAAGCAATTTGCACCAGAATTACCAACTCAATATAGGAGAGAATGAGGTTCAATTTCACCACAATAATGGACACCTCCAAGCGCATGACTCCCAGCTAATCACCACACAGGGCTGCCTTGACGCGCCGCAACAGGAGACGGTTTGGAAAGCAAGAGAACACCGGTGCGCGCGTCCACACACCAGGTGCTCCTTCACACCTCGTTACGGTCCCATAAACGTAATGAAAGCAACACGCAGCAGGGCCTCAATAATATGGTAATGTGATGGTGCTTGTCAAAAATCTTCTTGTGCATCTTCAGCCCAGCAGCGTCCCTCTCCTCCTGAAACTCCAAGGTGTATTCTTTTCCTTTTTTCTTTTTTCCTGCAGACGTGAGTGCGTTAGTCTTCTCATGTTTCAAGGACGCTCTAGTAATCACAACACCGAACGCCTGCAAGATTACATTATTATCTTCAAAATTCTACTAAAATGAGGATACACTGAACGTATCTCGGTAAAACTAAAAATACGTAAACTAGATTTTCATCACTACAACTAAGGATATGCCTAATTTTCTCGCTCAAACACGAAAAATTAATGTATACTTTATTTTTCTTACTTAAACAAAGGGTAGTCTTTCTTCTCTCTGAAACTAAGGGAATACTTACTACTATTATCAAATCTGACGGTAAACTTAATTTTCCCTATCAAAATTGCGAATAAAACCTCTTATCGCGTTCCCCTCCTTCCAGATTAAGTGTGTACGGGCGGAGGCGCAGAAGGGAGTGAGGGCGCGTGAGGTGCAAGGTGAGAGTGGGAACGCGGGGTCTCCGGGTCACCAGTAGGGGCGCCGGAAGTTCTCTAATTGAAGCCCAGTGACTCGTGAGGTACCGCCTGAGACCCGCAGGAGGCAGGAGGCGTGCGTCGGGGTACGAACACCGAAATTAGTTAACTGAACGAGACGTGAAGGGAAGGAAAGAGAGTGAGAGTTGTGTCGATAGGAGAGGGTCCTTCTTACATGAGAGGTTATCAGACAGAAGGAAACATATGATGATACTAGAATTTCTGGGTGACTTAACATTTCAGTCAGTTGTTTTCTTTTTCTGTGATTGTTGAAGGTTGCTTAAATGATTGTCCTTTTTACTTATTGTATAAAATAGTAATTAGCTCATCTAATATACAAATTTATAGGGCATGTATATTTTTGGTGCAGACAACTTAAACAATTGTCCCTTAAAGTATTTACAACTAGCAATGTTCCTTTCTTTACCAAAACTCGCCTAACTTAACATGACCTTCACCCTCACCCACCTCACCTCTCATTCATCCTCAGCCCGATGCCCAACGACCGTGACCCCAAGCTAGCTCATGACCTTCGGACCAGATTGTCAGTCGGCATGGCATCTGCACCTCCGTGTGGCAGGCAAGGAGTTACAGGCAATGAGTTTTTACCGAGAAGCTGCTGCGGCAAGACGGAATTTAATCTGTGTGATCTCACTTGTTTTTTTCCTCTGGCAAGTCTTTATGTATATATCTTGAATACATACCTAGGTATTGATACTCGTACCTGAGTGTTAATGCATGACTGGAACTGAACATTAGAGCGCTTCTGAATGATTGCACTGAATACCAAGTTCCAAGTTATAAACATAAAGAAGCCAAACTTCCAAGTCAAACTCGTGTTGAATTGTATCCTTTCAAATATTAGAATATACATTTTTTTTTTTCTGAGTGAAGTAAAGTTCAATATGTTTTGAGTGCATTAAGTACTCAATATTCAAAGCTCAAAATAGGCCGTACATTAACATCCAAGGTGACACAAATCTATGTCAACTACTGAGATAAAGACCGTACTGCCTCCTAGCGAAGCAAAGGTCGGTATAACAAAACTCCAGGAAGGACATGAAAATAATGTACGGTCATAAATGTGCGTCGTGGTACATTCTTGCTTAATCAAAACATACCCAAACAATGGAGGCAATAATATATCACCCAGACGTAATTAGGAGCGGCAAGGTGCGCCGTGTGGGAGGAGGAACACAGGTAAGCAGGCCACCTAGATTGACTTATCACGGCGAGTCTCAAATGGTGTGCTTGCGGGCCATGAATCAAGCGGGGCCATCCCTCTTCCCGCCGCCTGCGCTATTATGGGGCCTGGGATCGAAGGGCGTCACTGCCAAGACTACTGACCTGCTCTACCCATCCACCCACCCCCCTTCCATACTAATGTTCCCTCTTTTTCACACCTACTTTGTTCATCTCTTACTGTTCTCTTGTTCATATTTACTCCTACATTTACTCTTGCTACATTTCAGGTTCTTCTATACCTAACCAACTTTCTATCTTCCTGTAAATATTCTCTTCTCATTTCCCTTTCAGTATTTTCTCCCTCTTTTTTTTTTTTTTTTTCTTATGTGCACCTTGATCTCTATCCATCCAACTATTCTCTTCTTCCTTATTATTCTTTGCTTCCTTCATACCTACCCTTATTCTAATCTACCCATTCTTAATTTTTTTTTTTTTACTTTCTTCTATCATTACAACCCTGCCTTTTTCCTTGCCGTCTTACTCCTCTTGGTTCTTCTCCTGCTGATATCCTAAAACCCTTTCTCCTCTTGATTCTCCTGCTGCTGGTGCCCTTAAACCCTTCAAGAGACCTGTATTTTCCCACACGTGCCTCTAGCTCACACGTAACACCGGTGCTCAAGGGTCTGTCTGCCACGCACGACATTGAGTATATCAAAGCCAAGTGAATTTATGACTTTTTGTTTATCTGTGTTCCGAGCGTTTATTTTGGTCTCATTCCGGGAAGTCATAGATTGATGTAGAATGCTCGGCCAAGTGTTCGTCTTGTGGAGTCTTTAATACGAAGGAGCTTATTCTATTTGCGTCAAGTGCGGTTGTAGTTCTTGAAAGCCATTCTGCACTGCCATAAAAAAAAAAAAAAAAGAAACACTAGAAATAAAAGTTGAGGTAAAAAAAAAGTTGTCACATTAAGGATTGCAATGTTTCTGCGAAGGATCAAATGTTATATGGACGATAAGATTATTTTTGTCCCCTTAACCCTTCACACACCAAAAATTATAAAAACAACTCTATACACAACCTTTAATAAGTCACCCCTCCCACACTTCAAGAACCTATCGCTGCCTCCCTACATCACCTCACCACCACCACCAACTTCCCTCCCTCCCTCCCTACCTGCTCCCCCCCCTCACTCCCTGCCTACTATTTCGCTTCACTCCTGACGAAACTCTGAAAAAGTTTATAATAAGAACTTTCACATCGGCACATACCCTGGCTGACCCGCGGGGAGGGACGCACTTGCACTAATTTCCAGAGAGAATTGGCCTGGTCGCTGCCTCCCCTCTAATTACTGGAGATTGTTGTTATCAGTCTTAATTGTGAGTTCTCTGAGGGGACGGTCTGAGGGAGAGTCCAAGAGGAAGGGAAGGAAGGAGGGAATGAGAGGGAGGGAGGAAGAGCTGCAAAAGTTTGGACCACAAGAAAGCATCTCCAATTCTCCTTTAACCATTTAAGTTTTGTGGAAAAATTGATCTTGGCGTCACTTTGTCATTCCGTCTAAGTAGTGCCCCGTATCCTGAGGCGCTTCGCTCTCTCAACACGACTACTTCCAACGGCCGCAGAGATGATCACACGGGTTCTTAAGAGTGTTTCTCCGCTTAATAATGTACAAGTCTCGTTCATGTCTAACTAAAACCATAAAAAAGACTAAAAATTTTGTAACTTAAACGAAAGCCTTTTGAATGTAGTGGAGGAATGGTGCAGAGGTGTTTGAGAATATGGTCCTGGACTGGATATAAAAATGTGTACCTAATTCCCTCGACAGCATGTAAGTGAATGCCTACGCGATTGTATAGATAGCACGTAATACTTTTTTTTTTTTTCCTATTCTCATATCATAACAATAAGGGTGGATATAGGAAAATAGAATGTTCCGTCTATTACCTTAAACATTTCAACATTTATAGGTTCTAACTTGTATTTGTTTTAATTTTCATGCTAAAAGTGCAATAAATATTCAATAATTCTTACATTTTCTCGCAGTTTACTTACTTCAGACTATTGATGCGTAAACTCTCTCTCTCTCTCTCTCTCTCTCTCTCTCTCTCTCTCTCTCTCTCTCTCTCTCTCTCTCTCTCTCTCTCTCTCTCTCTCTCTCTCTCTCTCTCTCAATAATACCTTAATACAAAGTGGATTGAAAGGAAGAACGAGAGGCAGCATCGGAGAAGAACAACACGGGAGAAAGACAAAGAGAACGGAAAAGGAGCATAGCAAATGGGGAGCAAGATGATGAAAGACATTGGAGGTGTTTTGGACGGAATGGGGAAGAGGATGGGGAATGAGGCATTGGAGGAGGAGGGGAGGGGAAGCAAACTCATTGATACAAGTAAGAAGGTATACTGAAGAAGGACGCAATAGGAAGGCGGATGATGGGGACTCGAGCACTGGAGGAAGGGGGAGGAGGAGGGGGATGGGGGGAGGGGGAGAAGCAGACTCAGTGTAACAGGCAAGGAAGCAGATTGGAGAAGGCTCGGAAATGCGTGTCAAAGGCGACTCAACAACTCTCCTCGTTCGCTTTCTTGAACGTCAAAGCGGCCAAGCAAACACACAGTTACTCTCAGGCGCTCCGTCCACACACACACACACACACACACACACACACACACACACACACACACACACACACACACACACACACACACACACACGATTTTACAGGTGACTGATGTAAGGCTGAATATACCTGAATGGTTCACAACTGCTTTTGTTATCCTTCTCCATCTATCTGGAAATTTTCTTGTTCTACGTTTTCGTGTACCGTCTTTCTAGCTATCTGTGTATCTACGAGTATCTGTCTGTCACTATCTATGTTTCTATCTATATACTTATGCTTCTATCTCTACCTATCTTTCTCTATACTTTTCTTTTTCGTATTTGGATTATTTTCTAACATTTACCGTATATATCTACACATTTGTTTTATTAAGTGTATATGTGATACCCACCACACACACACACACACACAAAAAAAAAAAAAAAACTAGCATAAATATATTAATTGTCCCAGGGGATGAAAGAAAACGTAATGTGTTCTGATTCTCTCACATCTTTATTGATCGGCGTAAGCAGGCTACACGGAGAAGGATTAGAAAAACCTAAATATAACTTATATATACCAAAATAGAACTGCACAATATGTATAAAATAACATCTACATCTACGGGGGAGGATAAGACTTGCTCCGTCGCCCATGTTTACTCGTATTAGAAAAAGGGAAAGCAGGGTGTTGAAGGTAAGGGGGAGGGAAGGGGACTTTGATGGGTCTGTGTGGATCATGAAATCAAACGCGATATACTGAACGGTTTCAAACGAAGACAACATCAGCGAAGTGTGATACCTGTACAGATGAGCCAGAAATCAACGTCAACGAAGGAAAAACGCGTGTGAGTCACTCGACGGGCGCCTCACCCTGGGCTGACGGCGACCACCCACCGTCAGCCTCCGTGACAGGCGAGCAGTCCGTCGTCAGGGAGGAGAAGGAAAGACCGTGACGTCAGGAGGTCCAGATACTCAGAGTAGAGCGCAGCGCATCACTAGGGTGGTCTGACGTCAGGAGAGCGTCAGGGATGTGATGTCTCTCCTTACGTCCCCGTGCCAGATGCCAATCAGATATCTGGAGCTCCATGACGCCTCCGGTGGGTGATGGAAAGTATCAAACCGTGGCGGGGTGAGCAGAGAGGAGCTGGTGACACGAGCCCGGCCAGCCCCGCTTACCGCCGAGGGGATGGGCTGGTCTGGCCCGGGCACGCTCAGAAGTCCCAGTCGTCCACCGGCCGCCGCGTATCTACAGTACTGTGATCTAGGACACAATAGTCATCACTGCTACACACAGATATAGTGCCGTTTGGGGAAACACCGCTACGTGACTAAAAAAAACACAGCAGGTGTGAGCCAGCCTGCAGGGGGCCCCGGACACCCGCCCGGCCCTGCCAACCCCGGGGGCTGGGGTCCGAGGGCCCGGCAGGGGGCTCCCACCCACCCTCAGCGTCACTCTCCCTATATATATGTTTATGTATATATATATATACCGCCCCTGCTCAATCCTAGGAACTTGTTGTGAGGTAGAAGCCCTTTCTCTTATCGTCAACAACCTAATGTTATCAGTGTTATCAGTAGGCCAGGTCACTAAGGTGCAGGGCTTCTGGTAGGTGGACAGCGAGACTCACCTTTCACGTGACCTTCGCGCGAGGTCACCTGCGCCGCCACGGGACAGCGCGGCACCTCCAGCCAACTGCAACAAACCCGACGAGCCATTTCCTTTCTTCTAAACTTTCCACGGAATCGACTGCATTGTAATAAAGATCGCCATCAGTGATAGAAAACTTCATTCTTTGTTGGAATACCTTTTACGTATATGTTTTTAATGCATTAATAAGCTCTTGGTGCGAAGAAAGAAGTTAGGTGATCAAAGGTGAAAGATGAGCAACGAACATCACTCAGGCGGCACCAAAACCCAAGTCTTCTCCCGCGCCTTCGTCACAGAATAAAGTTACAAGGTGCTTCCGAAAGGTCAGACATAATTCCGATGCCAATAAACCTTAACGTCGTCTCCGTCGGCATTGCAATTTCCTTTTCCTCTTTCTTTCCTCATTCGAGTCTTTAAGGAATGTCTTCATTGATCTTCCAACACAAAACTGTAAATAGTTCCTTGATCGGCCGATGAAAGGACGAGCCTCCCTTGCGGCCTCGTCTAATCCTACATCCATTGGCTCTGAAACTTCAAGTGATCATAGGTTTAATTAGGGAATGTCAATGCTTTTGGCTTTTAATTCTTGTTCTCAAATAATTTCTTACTAATCGATTGTGCTGCTTTGGGGAAAAATTGCTTAACTCATAAAACTCTCTCGCTGAACATTCATTGAGATAGTCAGGAATTTAAGACTAATGCCGTGCCTGTTGTGCTAAATTTATGTAGCTGCAAATTCTGTGAAAGTAAATTAGAGGATGATGAAGCAATTTCTTCCACATTATCAATTTCCTTACACGCCTGAGGCTCTGCTTGAAAGAACAAAGTATATGTATATTGGCAGTGCGTTTTCTTTGCCAACTGGAGGATGGAGAAGCATTTTTTTTCTTCTCTCTCTCTCTCTCTCTTCAATTCACTCTGAAGGAGGAATAATTATTTTACAACTTCCTAGCGACAATTGCGCCGCCATCATCTCGACACCGCAGCCTCCACCACGCGACCAGAAGCCCTCAACTCACGTCTATCTCAGTACCTACGAAGACTAATCAAGCTTGCCAGGTGGGGAAAGTTGATTGCTTAGGTAATTCGGACATTGAAAACCAAAACTTCTATCTATCGCTGACTCGCTAAAGGTGACGAAATGCATAATATTGACAGTCAGAGTGAACAAAGAGTAATTTCTAGTTTCTCTCTTTTTGCAGAGTGGTAAATAATCTTAAGATACTGATTATTATTGAAATTAATGAGTCATGCAGAGATAAAGTTCTTAAAAGTATCTAATTTTGTCTCGAATGACGAACAGTGGAAAGTACTTCAGTATAATCAAGCTTTACTTTTATTTATGTATATATTAATTTCATTCGTAGCCAAAGAGGGCGAGGGTGTGAGGAGACTAGCTAACAGAGTTACTAAGGATCATATTCATAGGTAACAACATCCAGGAACTCAACCTTACAGGGACTGGCAGGGAGCCTCATCACCCCTTTTGAACCCCGTGTAAAAACAAATTGCGCACACGAACATTTAGGGTTTTCTTTCTTATCTATGCTAATAAGCTCTTGGAACCCCAGATCCTACTTGACGCGACACCCCAGTTTGAGCTTCTGAGAGAACTACGTTAAGGCCGAGCTTTTCCAGTGTTGGTGAAGGACAAGTAGCCTTAGTCCGCGCAGCTCCGAGGAGGAAAACTAATGTAACCAATGACACCCGAGAGGAACGAGAGAGACGATCAGATTGGCTGGGTGTCTTACGAACTGTATCCAGTGAACATCCACTTCCCGTGTTCACAGACCATCGAAAGAATTACTCGCTTGGATATCACCGAAAGTCATTTTTACACGCTGTCAAAACACAAAAGTCCAACAGCAGATCAGAATAATAAGTTTTCAGAAGACGCTTACGGGCGCGAAGAGTCACCGAGGACAGAACTAACGGGGAACTCAAGACGTGAGGTCGACGATCCAACAAAAACAGCTCGCACGAACACTTCAAAATTTAGCGGTTTAGCAGTCCTGTCTCCCTGACTGATAAAGGGCGGAGCGTAGTCACTGACGCTTGTTGTGACGCCTCCTTATCAGCCAGAAAACCGGTCAGAGAGGGACGCCACCCCTACGGTATTCCAGGCGCGAACACTCGGCTACATGATGCTGGAAAACAACAGGCCCTCTTAGCATGAACAACAATAATAAATGATAATGGTGATGGTAATGATGATGATGATGATAGTAACAATAATAATAATAATAATAATAATAATAATAATAATAATAATAATAATAATAATAATAATAATAATAATAATAATACCATACATATAGCCTTTAATGTCTATTTATTCCAAACATTCTCAGAGGAGTAAATCTTGTTGACATGGACTACGTAGTGTTAACCAGTAAATGCTCTCAGTATAAAACCTCTGCCCTTTTAACGAAACTATCATCGAAACTACTTAACACAAAACTAAAGAATATAATAAGAAATAACAAAAAGGTAAAAATAAATAAATAAATAAATAAAACAAAATTAAGTAAATACCAGCTACTAATACTTGCGCTTAAAAAAAAAAAAAACCTATTTTGCTATTTTCCTCACATAATTTTGCCTCTTCCATCCAGAGAAAAGGGAAGAAAAAAGTGAAAAGTTAGAGTGAAGGAAGATGAAAGGAAAAGAAAGGGAGGAAGAATGGAAGAAAGTGAGCCCTGAATCAGCATAATTTCCCCTCTCCCTCTCGTCCTCTCTCTCCCTGTCATTCCTACTCACCCTCAGGCAATTATTTCCTCTCTCTCTCTCTCTCTCTCTCTCTCTCTCTCTCTCTCTCTCTAATGATGATAATAATAATAGTAATAATAATAATAATTTCAACCTGTAGCCAACTGACACCTTTATCCCTACATTATAAACTTTATATATATATATATATATATATATATATATATATATATATATATATATATATATATATATATATATATATATATATATATATATATATATATATATATATATATATATATATATATATATATATATATATATATATATATATATATATATATATATATATATATATATATATATATATATATATATATATATATATATATATATATATATATATATATATATATATATATATATAAAATTTCATATATATATATTTTCAGATGCCTTAGTCGTACCCAGAAATAAAAAATAAATAAATATATAAATAAATGGAAGTAAAAAGAAAGTATGAGGTGATTTTTTGGCAAGTGGAGTTTGTAAAGGTCTTTCAATACATTTCGATGCTTTTCACTAACAGCAGAAAAAAAAATAAAATAAAATAAAAATAAAAAGCAACGTTGATTGTTTAGATAACGAAAGGCGAACCTGAGGAAGAAGTGTGAAATGTTCTCACGAAAAATTATGATGCTGATTTTCGTGTTTTTATGGTGTGTGTGTGTGTGTGTGTGTGTGTGTGTGTGTGTGTGTGTGTGTGTGTGTGTGTGTGTTGCTCTGAGGACACGGCACGACGCACTCCTGCTTGCTGATATGTGGACGCGGTCAGCTCTGGGTGGGATAAAATACATGACAGAAAAGAATAATAAATATGTCTTTGATCAGTTGTTAAAATTAAGTGTCTCTTATCGACAAACAATACCTTCACAACGTCATGCCGGCGAAGTTGTTACAGATTGAATTAATTTCCATACAAGATAATTTCAACTTATTGATATAATTCAATCCATTTAAAAATCTTCCATGATTAACTAGGATCTGTTCGTGAATTCTACCTGCTCTAACACTCGTATTTTTATTGCAAACAGAAAATAAAAAAAAAAATGTATCGTTAAAAGTTTACGTTTAAATTACATTTCCACTCTAATCAAGAAGACATTGCATTAACTTTTGCTTCTAAAGGTTTATGTGGTAGAACTCAAAGCATTTTAATTTATATTGAAAAAAAAAAATACATAACCTTTAAAACATGACGTGATAGAGTTCATTAGAATACATGTGCTTCACAAGAACTTTTTTTTATTTTTTTACCTCTATATAATATTTAGAAAACGAGAAAACAAGACGGAACAATAAGATTTCGTTACATTATGCAGTAGTCTTATAGTAGTAACCTGCAGTCGCCTTGCACTTTTCATGCCGCGTACTCTTGTTGTGACAGAGATTTACAAACTCAAAAGACCTGAGAGGAATACAAGGATTCTTGAAGGAATAAAAAGTCTTGTTACAAACTCTTTTGATGGTGACGAGAGCGGCAGTTCGGACCATGAGAGGCTGCTTCAGGGACTCTACAGAAAATTTATTTTGTTAAGCTACGTTAACAGAAGCTTCCCTATGCTGTCTTTTGTCTCTACTCCCGCAGGCGGACACTCTGGTGTGGGAGGAGATGCCCCGCCCGGCCCGCCCCCACACTGAGGTTAGGGCACCGGGCGGGTCACTCTTCTCATTACTGGACACTTAACGAAACAAAAGTAAACAAAAATACATCATTCAGTGTGTTCTCAGACCTGGTACTCCGGACTGACATTGACTATTGTCTTAAGTTTAGCATTTTTTACATATGTTTGAAATAAAGTGCTGAAGGACACGGTACAAGGATATGTAGTGAGGACCAGAGTACTCCTTCGCCTTAAATGTTTGTTTTCTTACGAGTACATACCACGGACTCCCTTCACGCGCCAGGAACATTACACCGTCGCCCTAATGTACGTCACCCTCGAACCAGACCCTCCCCGCCCCTCTCCTCTGATCTCCAAGACCACCGAGGGCCGAGAGGGGAGGGAGTGGCCTTTCTTTTTGCCTGTCTGTGTGTCTGATGGACGTGCTAGCGACTCTAAGCCCTGCATCTTCAGACCTCAAGAGCCATGGTTCTATTTCTCGGGCATTTTATATAACTCGACAAAAGACCAGTTACTCGACAAGTCTCAGAACACACAGACAAGTAGTTCCCTTCTCACTCGTGTTCTCTTAATATAAACACATTAGAAACATGAAATCTTCTTACAAAACCTCAGCCTGGCGTCACATACCGCGCCGTCACACCGACACACCATTACTACGATTTAAGGAACACATACCTCTTCATTCTGCTCAACACATCATAAATTTTTAACACGGTGTATAAATTAGGAACACTTCAGGAACCTTTGACATAGATTTCTTCCTTACTATTCTGTCTTCCTCTAAGCGAGCCAGACTTACACTTCCTACGACATGAACAAATACATTCAACCATAGAAATTAATTTACGATTTTAACATGACGGAAACAAAATACATATCCAATATCCAACATCATCCTCAGGACCCGCAGCTCTTGGCCACGGTAAAAACAAGGGTAATTTTCTTGACCCTGCTGGCGTGAGGTCCCCCGGGCAGCCCTACACACGTTAAGGTGGTCAATCTCCCAGCTCAAATGAACTTATTCAAAACGAGTCACTAACCATACGATGGCCCGGACGAGGAGACCAAAATTGGAGACCAAAACTGACCCCGCGGCCCGCCCAGCCACTCAGCAGAGCGAGGGAGCAGTGCACCTCGCCATCAAATTGTTTGTGTGAAAAGTTTTCGACAGATGCGGATTGTTCAGGTGTAAAATAAAGGTACTGACGGAGTATAATTAGTGAAACATTGCGCCATGGTACAATATTTTACATATACAGCTGACATGTTCTAAGATGATTTATACTTATTATAGTGCATTACAGAAAATGGACCGGATTACTTTGAAATATTACGGTGATCATTCCTTTCCTGATATCTGTCTTTGTCTTCATAACATGTCCTTCGCGCAGTCCTTCGCGTGCCGAGTCTGTCCTTCACAGGCATCGCTCGCTCTGGTGGTGGGCGTGGCGGGTCTCGAGTGGAGGGAGGCATGGTGGCAGTGGTGTCATCGTCCCTCAGAGCACCGCGGCCGCTGAGGGCTCAAGCCAATCTCGTCCCCGCCAACATTTGTACCAGTGTAGAAGTGAAACTTTACGGTCACAGGAACGTCGCCTTAATGGTTAGAAAAGTAGCGATCACAGAGTGGGTGTGTGTGTAGGAACTTCCTTTTCTTTCTCCTGGGCCACTCTCCCGGCGTCGTGCATAGTGGTGACGGTGTCGAAGACAGTGCTGAACCACACCATGAGTGCTTGTTTGAAACACCAAGGACGTGCTTGTACTATTCTCAAGTATACACTAACACAGATTTGACGTAGAAAATATACCGGTGCTTGTTTGATATGTATTTTATAAGGAACATGGAACCCTTTGCATTATCCCATTTTTAAATGCCTCTTTGGCACAAAAATATGAGTTTTATTTTGCATATCTCCATTGAATAGTGTCTGTCTGGTAAAATATTTATCAATTTATAAATATTGGTCACGGAATTCTGAATCGCTATAGTATTGTAGGAGGAACTTTCTACCTTGCTCTCAGGAACTATAAAACGGCAACGCTGGGAGATGACCACCTGGCATGGGAACACTGCCGGACGACCCGTTTCTTACAGTAACACACGGAACAGGAACATAGGCTTCGGCAACGTGGTAATACTGCAGCTGGTCTGGTAACACTGCTGTGACACCCCTGACCTGACACCTGTCAGCGGCAGCACCAGCGGGAGTCAGCGGTTCCTTTCAGGCCACGCGACATCCCGCACAGGACTGCCACTGACAAGTATATGCCGCCTTAACACGCTAAGAAATCAATAAGTGTTAGAAAATAAGAAAATTATCAACTTGAAAAGTTCGCCTACGATGCTCACGTGTCGAGCGTCAGCTACACTCTAAGACAAAGTGTTGAGATGATTCGTGTGACCTCCAGCGACCCAACTCTCCCGTTAAGCTACTATACGAAGAAAAAGAACGGACAGCAAATGTTGATAATAACTGGTAGGTTGTCGAATATAAGCTTATTCTAATTATCCTACATTTTGGGGTGACGAACCTGGCCGTGCCCAGCCCAGGGAGAGGCAGGCAGGAGGCCGGTCGCCCCGCCTGAACACGGGAACTTGAGCCCCGACGCTCCCTTCCTCGCACCGCCTTCGCCCGCGACGTTAAGTGGACGACATCCCGCACCAGGAGGACCCACGCCGGCCACTGACGCTCCCACGGACACCAGGATCCCAGCTTAACTAAAATGACCCCGAACGCTTTTCCAATTTACTCCCTGTATTATTACAAGAAATCTCAATGATATGATCAAATATCAAGACTAAAACCACATTTTTTTTCAATTTTATCACGAGAAAATTTGACTTCAATATAAAAGAGAATTAAGAATGCAATTTTTCTCCATCACGATTTAAGGATATTACTTCCAATTTTGAGGTATCTTTCACGCCACTTACGCCGAGGTCAGACACGTGCCCGCAGGTGCTGCTCAGCGGCCGGCGCAGACCGTCCTTGGGTTTGAGATGATCTGAGAACCTGTCGGAGGTGTGGTGTCGAGCAGCGCGGCCCGGCGGTGTGGTGCTGCCTTTCCACGTCGATGCTACAAGGGTGAAGCATTCCAGGAGACTCTTCCTAAACCAAATCGATAAGCAATTACAAAATCTGGCTCACCAATGGACTGATTTTACGAACTGCTTCACTAATCTGCAAGTTAATCTTCCGCTCTACTCTTACATATACGAGTACACAGAGCTTCCTGCGGGCCAGCACCGCCACACACACGGGCCACGAGGCTCCTGGGCGCTCTACGGACACCCAGGATTTGATTCTAACGAAGATCCTTATTATAAATGTCACAGCTCTAAAGTGTGCTTAGGAAAACTGAGTAAAAATATACGTATCTTAACCCTAGGCTGAGCGAAGACCCCAGACACGAGGGAGGATGCTGCTGCTGCTCCAACCCTTGCTCCGGGCCTCCCCTCGCCCTGACGGACCAAACCCTGAATCACTACACCTTCTCTGCTACTCCAAATATGCCTCGGAGACACCCACCAGCACTACGATACTGACATACGCACATACCCAATGAGATAGGAACTATGGAACCGGTAGTGAGGATGCTTAACAACTGAGAGGTAGTTTGTCGGCAGCGAGGCGGGGCGGAGCGGGGACAGGTGTCGGCGCACGGGGCTCTCTGTCTTACGCCAACCATCACAACAATAGCACACTCGTAGTATATACCAGAGGAAGTCCACCGAGCACCCAGCCACCACCAGCCAGCCATGTGTATACAAAGAACTCAGTCATTCTTCTCTAGCCAAGTAAGCAACATTGCAATCTTTTGAAACTAATACTGATTAGCTACTTTAGTCATTATTTTCCAAAATATTTGTAAAACTAATACAAGAAAATTTGAAGAAAAGAAACACATATCTTGATTTTCACCTTTTCTCAAAATAGCTACTTTATGAATTTTAAGATCAATATATCAGAAACATTCTGAAAGGTACGTATTGACAAACCAGATTATTATTTCAGAGCTATCAGTCAGAAAGAATACATCCACTTTTGCTACTCAAAATTTTGTTGAAAATGCTTCTTATTATATTAATCAATACCATTTGAAAATATTACTCTAAAATCAAACTAATATTGTACGTTAAATGCAAAATTATTTCAAAAGTGAGTGTTGCTTTGTTGAGTATGTGTTATGGTGGTGCTGCTGGTGGCGTGGGTGGGGGGAGGAGCGCCAAGGTGCCTGGCACTGGCACCAAGGATACGTTGTTCTGGTTACACCTCCTCGTCTTAGCTCTTTCTTCATTCATCTCAAGCCGTTCAGTAGACGCACTGATGTCCTCAGCGGATCTCAGCCTTGTGCAGAACGTCCAGAAGGATCAATCTACCTTACGTGGAAAGATGAGACTGTTTGAAATACAAAATAAAACTAAGTTCCCGTTCGCTGACACCATCGCTGTGTATCGCTACAGAACTTGGGTGAACGTACGTCACTGTGTACTGGTAAACCTTTAAGTACACACTGACGGCTTGCATGTACATGTGGAACATGAGGAGAAAAAGTTTCATAATTGTTGCATCAAAATTACTTAGTATATACTGTACCTCCCCGCGAGGGAAAGACTACTTGCAGATGTCTGGGGTTACACATTTGAAGTATCTTGCGAGGTTTCCTTATCCTAAGGTTTCAGGATTATCACTTTGACAAGTGTAAGTCCTCCGCCGGTTGTTGTACACTGTGGGAGGTAAGGAACTGGGGACGCCGCCGGCGTCGCCGGAGAGAACGTCAAGAAGCGACCCATGACCCGGGCAGTGCGGGGTCACACTATCGCTACAGGAACATAGTACTGGCCACGATAAACCTACGTAGGAACCATTACCCACATAATCAATGATTGTAAGAACCAGTGCCCATGCCCACACCCACGCCAGCCGTGACCACCACGTGCTGCCTACATGCCCACGCCTCACACGGTCGGTATGGGCAGTCTTGTGAGGCCCTTGGGGCTATAACGTGGACACGCGGTCGTGGTGGTGAGGGCGGCGTGGCTGGGGCGGGGAGGCGCGGCGCCTGGTGACCGCTAGCTACAACACGACGTTTACACGGACACAGCAGCGGCGAGGCCACAACGACACACGACAGAGTTTGTGGGGCGCCGCCGCGGGGCGTTTTCTGCGAGGCGTTAAGTGGGCTGGGCGCGAGGCCCGACCTGCGAGGATACCGAGGAGACCCGGCTGGGTGGCTCGGGTGCCGCGCGAGTCACTGAGAGGGAGCCAGGGGCCAGGGAGGCCCAGGTGACCCAACCTACTGGCTAGGGGCAGGTTGTGGCCCGGGCGTGGGGGCGGTGTTGTCTTTGTTGATGTTGGCATTGGTGTCCGTGCCAGGATGCGCCGCCTGGGCCAGGGCCGTAATCTGCCGCACCACCGCTGCCACCTCCGCGTCCTCCACCACGCCGCTGCTACCCCCGCTCCCACTGGTAGGGATGGCAGGGGCCACGGCAGCACGGTGCTGCTCACTCTCCAGGTGGCGCCGGAACTCGACCTGCGTGGTGGCGTGGTGGCGGCAGGCGGTGCAGGCGTACAGCAACTGCGTCAGCCTGAGGACGCCGCGCGAGTGATCAAGGGCGCGCTGGTGGGCGGCCAGGAGCGGCGGTGACGGGAACACGAGGCGGCAGGATTTGCAGACCCATCCCACCTCCCCCTCAGTGTGTTCGGCGGCCTCACCGGCGTCAGCCGCCCTCCCGCCATCCAAAGTGAAACTAGCCCCGGACGACCCCGGAGTGTTGAGATGAGCGTTGAGCTCGGCGTGGGCGGTGGGAGGCAGCTGCAGCATTGAGAGCGGGGTGCCGCCCCCGAAGGGTCCACTCGGCACCTGCTCGAACCCTGTGCCACTGATGCTGCTGCTGCTGCTGCTGCTCATGGCCCCGCCTGTGCCACCCGCGCCGCCACTGACACTGCTGTTACTGCTCCCATTACCTGCGGGAAGAAGGGAAGAGATGTTAGACGTCACATTGCTGATGCATTTGAAAACACACACACACACACACACACACACACACACACACACACACACACACACACACACACACACGTGGAATCTTCGTGATATACGATTATCTGCAAAAAGAAATAATTGATGACAATGATGATGGTGTGTGTGTGTGTGTGTGTGTGTGTGTGTGTGTGTGAACGCACACGGTAGTATGGGCTATCTATCACCCACTCTCATCTGCCAGTCTCGCGACACCACCAGCCGCTCTCCTAAAGAAAAAACCCAGAGTTCATAATAACTGATCTCTGGGTATGAGTGAGACCATTAGCACACCATGCATCAAGGCAGTGAGGCAACAACCCCTCTGGTTACATCCCGTACCAATTTTCTGCTAGGTGAGCAGTGGGTACACATTAAGAGGCTTGCATTCAGGCCTCTTCGGTTGTAAGACGAGCATGCTAACAAGTAAACTGCGGTGTGTGTGTGTGTGTGTGTGTGTGTGTGTGTGTGTGTGTGTGTGTGTGTGTGTGTGTGTGTGTGTGTGTGTGTGTGTGTGTGTGTGTGTGTGTGTGTGTGTGTGTGTGTGTGTGACCAGCGAATATACGAAATACCTAGGCTAAGTTTCCCTCACTAAGAGTCATCAGTAACAATAGGAAGCATCGAGTGTGTGGACTTTGATTAACGAGTGGAGAGCACCCGGCCAGGACTCTGGCATTGACAAAGGTGCGCACACCGCGTCTGGGAACGAGATCAGGAAACACGGAAGTAGTAAGTAGCACAGTATGTTAGTCCAGAGACAACAAGCAATTATAACCGCACCAATGGCAGAATGTACAGTTCATTACGAAACAGAGGCAGTGTACAAACGACTTCCTGCGTCACCAGGCTCGCGGAGCCTCGGAGTGCGGTACAGCTGTGGTGATGCACAGTAGCCGCCGTGGTCACCTTTACTTTAGATGGGCACCTCTCTCTGCCTCAGTACGGGTCGTCTTGACGGGTCTTGGCCGCAACAACAAGCCTTAAGCACAGCTGGGGATACCACTCTTTTCCCCACCACATCCGCATTTGGCCTAGATAATGCCCGCTGTCTCTATTTGCCGTAATTAATAAAGAGCCTGGATAATTAGCCACATCCTACCTTGCCGCGCCGCTTAAACGCATAGATGAGATCAGCGAGAGGGTTTGAGCGGCGCAGAAGCGGGCACAGCATCACAACAGCACACCGTACCAGTGGCCACAGCGGCACGTGAGGTCTGGCCTGTGGGGTGTCCTTAGAAGGTAGCAAGATTCAGCCATCCCGCCACCCGCCGCTCACTGCCCGCCATCCCAACACTCAGTAAGGAACTTTTTACCCCCACCTGCTGTCCACCTCCCCCCTCGAATTGCACGGGCGAACACCTAATGATAGTATTTAATCGACCCTTCCCATTACGCCATACACGGACAGCTACTAGTTTTCCCCCTGTCGGCTCCGGCCTGCGCAAGCCTTACTCGGTGCACCCTCCAAGGTGTTCCCTGTAGCAAGGTTTCACTATAATTGAATAATGGCAGCGGCAGAGCTCAGTAGCGGAGTTACATATGCCTCAGCGTCACCATTCTCTCCTGCGAGCATCCTCCGAGGAACAGTCTGCCTCGAGTGCACGTGATTACCTTCCTGACAGCGGAGGAAAAAATAGGGCGAGTGTTCTGAATGGTAACCTCGCAAATTATATATTTATTCTACAGGAAGACCCATCCTGCCTCATAAGAGAGAGAGAGAGAGAGAGAGAGAGAGAGAGAGAGAGAGAGAGAGAGAGAGAGAGAGAGAGAGAGAGAGAGAGAGATAGAGAGAGAGAGAGAGAGGAGGAGGAGACGGGGGATGCCGGCTAGACGCTACCTCTGTGGGGAGATTGTAATTTCTTGCGATGGTATAATTTGCGATCATAATTTTGCATACATTAATGTGTTAGTTTGAGCGGCGGCCCGCCCCTCTACGCCGGGCACGGCAGCCGCAGGATAATCGCAGCTTCTGGTGTTATAAAGGTTAACATCTGAGGGGAAGTTTATCAAGAAGGACAAGGATGAGGAGGAGAGTAAATAAATAAATAAATAAACAGCAATATGAGGACGAAACAATCTATGAAAATTCAATTACGGCTCTTATCTCCGGCAAACACACTACAGCAGCGGCTCATGAAGGCTTCCCGGACTAGGCCGCCAGACCCCGTCATGTTAGCAGCGTCAGAGCCTTGCAAGCGGCTGGTCTTCCTTCCCTGTCGCCTTCTACTGCAGGACACAATCACCAAGTGCTTCTAAATACCGCCATCAGGAAGAGGAGGAGGAAGAGGAGGAGGAGGAGGACACGTGGGTAGAGACAGAACACCATTTGACCTGTCACCAGCTACCCAGACATGAGGATAATTTATATGTCTGATTATACGCTCTCTCTCTCTCTCTCTCTCTCCCTCTCTCTCTCTCTCTCTCCTCTCTCTCTCTCTCTCTCTCTCTCTCTCTCTCTGTTATCTCGATTTGAATAAAACTCTTAGCAGACGCTCGTTTCAGACAAAGTAAAAAGTCAGCCTTGATCAACCATGTAATAACCTTGAGAGAGAGAGAGAGAGAGAGAGAGAGAGAGAGAGAGAGAGAGAGAGAGAGAGAGAGAGAGAGAGAGAGAGAGAGAGAGAGAGAGAGAGAGAGAGAGAGAGAGAGAGAGAGAGAGAGAGAGAGAGAGAGAGAGAGAGAGAGAGAGAGAGAGAGAGAGAGGAAAAAAAAAACGCACGTAGATGAAAAAAGTGGATAAAGAACAGAGACGGTGAGCCAAGTAGTGGGAGAGGAGTTAAGGACCAGGGATGGGGATGCGAGGGGAGGGAAGTAGGGGTAATAGGGATGCAAGGGGGATAGATGAGGTGGAATGGGGTTATGAAGAATGGGGTTTAGCAGTACTGTGTCCCTTAACCCAACTCCCTACTTCACTCCGTCAGACTCGAGTAATGAAGGTAAATTAATGTGGCATTCGAGTCCACCCCTCCTGCGTTAGGTGGCCCCGCGCCCGCCGAATTAACCAACTTTTATATACCTAACTCCCTCAATTGCATAATGCTGGTAATTTGTGTGTTAAGGCTTATTGAGTCAGTGTTGGAGCCTTTTCTGGTCATCTAGCCTTTTGGTTCTGATTAAAGCCAGACTTCTCGCTGCGACGTGGATTCCAAAATGCATCGTCAAGGTGGAGTCCTCGCCCTGGCACTGAGCGGCACTGAGCGAAAACTTCCCGTCACCTGAACCAAACTGGCGGCCAAAATTAACCTTCCCCATCAGAGATTAGAGTCAATGTTGACCCTCCATAAAGCTTGGGTCGTGTTTCATAATCTTTCACGTTTTAATGGCCTTGCTTCGAGGGGTACGCCTTAGACTCACTCACTCACTCCTCTTCCTCCAAGCCGGAGAAAGAATTACAAAGATAAGGGAAGGTCTGGCCCGTCTTGTAGAGGGCTCGGGGGCAGGCAGAGATACCTTATCAAATCACCCCTACCCTCCTACTTCTTGTTTCTCTCCTTGTCCCAGTCCTAACTCGCTGGAGGTGGAGATGGGAGAGGGGAAGAGAGGAGGAATAAAGGGGAAAGGATGATAAGAGGGGAAGGAGAGGGAAAAGTAAGCAGTAGCTTTCTTGTTCATCTAAGGTCGGGAGTCCTGTTGTCCTGCACGTCACCTTGACTCATGGGGTG
>NC_087163.1:5080000-5082500 GCF_035594125.1 Scylla paramamosain
CGTTGTATGAGGTTTGCCGTTCAAGTAGATATACTGAGAGAGGCAGAAAATTGTAAGAAACGAGTTGAATTTCAAGATTGTTGTTGTGAAATATTATAAATCAGACCGAAAAAGATTGGATTGGAAAAAAAAAAAGTGAAATATTCTGAACGAGGAAAAAATAGATTAACTACTTTGATTTCACATAGTTAAGTAAACGAATGGAGATAAATGCGGCAAAAAAAAAAAAATAAAGGGGAAGGGAAGTACAAAGTAAGAAAAAGAGAAGCTTGTGTGGGAAGATGTTATACAAAACTGGGGAGAGAGAGAGAGAGAGAGAGAGAGAAGAGAGAGAGAGAGAGAGAGAGAGAGAGAGAGAGAGAGAGAGAGAGAGAGAGAGAGAGAGAGAGAGAGAGAGAGAGAGAGAGAGAGAGAGAGAGAGAGAGAGAGAGAGAGAGAGAGAGAGAGAGAGAGAGAGAGGAGAGAGAGAGAGAGAGAGATAACAAGAAAAAAAAACACCAGCGATATATTCCCTTCGTGACGCGTCTGTTTGTGTCGTAAGCGCAGCAGGTGGGTAATTAGCACCTGGGGTCTGTCTTGCCAGGTGGGGACTCAGGTAAGCTCGGGTAAGACAAGTGTGCAGCGGTACAGACCCAAGGGAACATTACGTGATCAATTCTTACCGCCACGTTCTCCTTAAGGCGCGGGTTCCTATCACTGCTGCTTCTCAATATTTGATAGCTCACCGATTTGTAGCTACGTGAAAAAAAATTGGCATCTGAATATTTGATACTTATTAGTTCCTTTGGCAGTTCATTGTCGTAGGAATCAATATAATTAAGCGGTAAATACATTCGTACTCCCTCTCTCTCTCTCTCTCTCTCTCTCTCTCTCTCTCTCTCTCTCTCTCTCTCTCTCTCCTCTCTCTCTCTCTCTCTCTCATAGCGTATACATTCCGCACTTCAAAGGAATTGGACTCATGGCATTTAAAAACATTCTAGGCATGCAATTCCCTTAAAATGAACCCAAAAGTTAACGAGTGTGTACTCCAAGCGACGAGGCACCTCTGACAGGGAGACAGTAATATAGATACATCCAATAATAAAAAAAATATAAAAAAACGAATTAATAGTGCATGCTCCTACACACACACCACACACACACACACACACACACACACACACACACACACACACACACACACACACACACACACACTAAGCCATCCAGTATTTTATTTCCTTCACGCCAGGTTCGAAGCTTCTTGTGAATTAAAGATCAATGCCCTTTAATTAAAACCACGTCTGCTCAGGAAGGTCAGCAAAAAAAGGCTATCCAACCCGTGCAGTTAAAGGCAAGACAAACACACACGCTTTCGGCTTCACGCAAACCAGAATAGCTTTTATGGGGGAGGAAAGGTGAGCAGAAGTGAAGCAAAGGGGGGGGGAAAGAAGGGTGAATAAACGATGGACTAAGAAGAATGTCGGAAGGGAAAGGAGACAGAGAGAGAAGAATGAGTGAATGGTAGAAGGTGATGGAAAATAAAATTGTTAACGAAAGGAAGGTGGGGAGAACATTGCAACAGGTTAATTAGTTGGGTAGAGAAGAAGAGGAAGCGTGAATCCGATGTTTTGAAATTGTAACAAAATCGTCAGTTACAAAGCCTGCAAAGAATGAGAGGTGAAAGAAAGTTGTAAAGGAAGGTGAAAGCAGTAAATGGAAAGATAATGATGGAAAGTGTAAGGAAATTCTAGACAACAGAGAAAGCAAGAAACAAAATGACAAAATGTTTAATCCAGGAAATTTAATGTTGTTGTTGTTGTTGTTGTTGTTGTTGTTGTTGTTGTTTTTGGTTCTTTTGTTTTCATTGTTTTGAGCATTTCCACATAACAACAGTTCTGCAGTCAGTTCAGGTCAGCGTTTATCAAACTGGGTGCCGCAGCTCAAAGGGGTGCCACAGACAGTGCCAAGGAGTACAACAACCATATCATGAATTTGGTTTGGCCAGATCGTCTCAACGCACATTTGTGGAGCATTGTTTGCAGAATCTGCCTGTAACTGATCATATCATTGTAAAAAGATACTTCTGTAATATTCTTTGTCAGTTGATGCGTTAAATAATTTTTCAGTATTAATAATTTTATCAGTGTTTTAGATACATCTACATTATAATTCTGATGTTAATTTACTAGTAATTATATAGATGAGTTCTTTGTTTTGTATATCTGAGCACCTGTTGTATCTTAATTTTTGGGGGATGAGTATAGATAAAAATATTAATTAAATAATCAAAATAATCTTTAAAAAATTCAGTTGTATGTAGGAACTATATTGAAAGGGTTACACAAGTTCAGGATGCCATCAATAAAGAAAAAAAGAAATGAGAACCACTGGTTTAGGCAATAACCTTCAAAGCTTGAGAGAACATCGGTCATTTGGTCAGAGAGAGAGAGAGAGAGAGAGAGAGAGAGAGAGAGAGAGAGAGAGAGAGAGAGAGAGAGAGAGAGAGAGAGAGAGAGAG
>NC_087163.1:5087500-5112500 GCF_035594125.1 Scylla paramamosain
ACTACTACTACCACTACTATTACTATTACTACTGCAACAGCAACAACAACAACAGTAATAATAATAATAATAATAATAATAATAATAATAATAATAATAATAATAATAATAATAATAATAATAATAGTAATAGTAATAATAATAATATAATATAATAATAATAATAATAATAATAATAATAATAATAATAATAATAATAATAATAACAATATTAATACGAAATCTCATGAAGAAAATAGAAAGCGAGAGAGAGAGAGAGAGAGAGAGAGAGAGAGAGAGAGAGAGAGAGAGAGAGAGAGAGAGAGAGAGAGAGAGAGAGAGAGAGAGAGAAGGGGAGTAGGGAGACTCACAAATGGGAGACTAAGAAAGGAGGAGAGAGAGAAAAAAGAAAGGAGAAAGAGAAAAAAAAAAAAAGAAGAAAGGGAGAAGAGAGGAGAAGCAGACACTTGGGCGGAGTTGGAGGGGAGGGAGGGGGGGATAAGGGAGGAGAAGAGAAGAACGATAAGCTAACTTACACTGAATATTCAACTGAAGGCGAAGTAATCACGCAGTGGGCCTCAAACTTTAAATACCGATTGAGTGCACCAGAAGAGTCCCAAATGCCACGCTTAAAATATTGATACACCCTGTAGGAAATAACTAACCCTCTCTTCATCGATCCCGAACTAGGGGGTTGGGGAAGGGACATGGGGAGGGAAGGAAGGGGAGGGGGACGAGGTATAAGGTTGGGGAAGTGGAGGAAGGGGGGAGAAGAAGAGGTATAAGGTTGGGAAAGGAGAGGAAGGGGACAGGGATGAGGTATGGGATTGGGGAGGAGGTGTGGGGAAGGAAGGAAGGGGAATGGGAGAGGTGGGGAGAGGTACAGGGTCGGGGAAGGGATAGAGGGAGGGAAGGTGTATAGATAGATGGAGGGAAAGGAGAGAGGTAGACACAGGTGAGAGGTAGGTGGCTAATTGGACGATGAGGTAGGTTAGTGAGGCTTGTCCAGGTAAGGTGCTGATGTTACTTAGCAAGACACATAAGATGGAAGGACAGAATCAAGAGCATGTCCATATTAATTCTTGTTTGTTGATACCAGTACACATGAAGACTTAAGGCTGTGTTGTAACTTTCTTACTGATAGACTTGTTGGTTCTGGCTCTATCTTATTTAAGCTGGTGCATGCTGGCTATTATGTGCTCCGTCAGGGAATGGAGTGGATGAAGAGAAGGCGGTGGATAATATGCTGGGGAAACTAAAGGCCGGGAGCAAGGAAGGTCTGGATTATCATGCATGTTTTTCATTGTGCATTTATACTGATGATGTCTGTATGTGAGCCAGAACTTGCACTACTGGAAAAACTGCATGCCCTCTGAAAAAATAAAAGCTCCTGGTAACATGCAGTAGAGGGATTCTGAATCTCTCTCTCACACACACACACACACACACACACACACACACACACACACACACACACACACACAGGTAAGTGACGTGATGCTGCTAGCCAGGAGTCCCCCCCGAGTGCACATCTTGATGGTCACTCCTCGATCGTCTCCTGACCAGAATCGATTTTATTTCAAAGTGAGCGAGTTACTCTCCTTATTTTTGGGTACGAAGCGATAGAGGGCAGTTAAGGCTCCACATAATCGCTATTTAGGAGAGACGGGTATTTAATCTCTATCATGAGAGAGGCTTCGAATGAGCAGAGCGGATCCTCCCTTCACCAACTGGATCCTTAATGGTAAGTAATGGAGTTAAATTACTAAAATTCTCCCAAACAGCAAGTGCTAATTAACTGAGTTACTTCTTTTGTCAGTTGCTTCATTACGTATATATCACGTTAATAAGGACGTGTGGCCCCAGTAAACATTTCACGCGCGCTCCCCCTCAATGCCCTCCTATTGTTATTAATTCACAAGGAAGGTTGAGATAAATATACCAAGTCATGATTGAGAAAACAGCCATGACGTGCGTCGAGGGGCGAACAAGATTAAGACAACTCTCAGAAAACGTATCCAGAGCACCTGAGCTCCATAAATAAGGCGAGGTACAAAAAGTGTCTTGGTTTTGTACTCGAGGAAAAAAGTATCATGGGAGGAAGCACCAGCAGTACGAATAGCGGAGGGAAGGTGGTACCTAATGGTAGCAACGGTAGTGGTGGTAGTAGTAATAGTAGTAGTAGTAGTAGTAGTAGTAGTAGTAGTAGTAGTAGTAGTAGTAGTAGTAGTAGCAGTATATTTCAGCAGAAACACGGTAGTAGCGCAGTAGCAGCATCAGCTCAACACACAGTAGCGCAGTAGCAGCGGCAGCAGGAGGAGGAGGAGGAGCAACAACAGCAGAAATATATAAAAAAGGAACCACATTTCATGACAAAAACACAGCAGCACCGTTGCCGGCACCTGTGCAGTACAGGTAACAGAGCAAAACAAACACGGACGAGCCAGCTGGCGCACCTGTAATCAAGGCCCGGGTCGCCGCCCACCAGAGGCCGTCAGCCCTGAGTCCTGCTGGGCGGGTGTTGGGCGGCTGATGGCTGGCGGGTGCCGTGCGAACGTCTCCTTAGAAGCGTCGCCCGTGATTATACGATGTTTTATACCACCAGCGGTTCGGTTGTGCCGGACGCGCATCTGCAATTAACCGCGGATAATTTTCGGTGGTCGGCGAGCGTCGATTATCTTTGTATGGTGATGTGCGGGTCCGGCGGCAGCGGCCCTGTGGCCAACACCGATGCCTCGGGTCAGGGAGAGATGAACACATCACGTGGCCGCCGCGGCGGCACTCAGTGCTGGCCTGGATGAGATGTTTGTTGAAAATTTTCTCATTTTGTAACTCGATACTTTGTTAACATTGCTCGTCGATTTTTTGTCAAACATGAATAAACAACACACACACACACACACACACACACACACACACACACACACACACACACACACACACACAGACAAGCACCATTTATTACCTTCTCCACACAAAAACTAACACGAATTTTATTGCCACGCTACACGCAAATGTTCCTTTCTTTTTTCCAACCCTTGCAAAAAGCTGCCTCAACTCTCCATTAATTAGGGAAGTCACGCTGGGGTTCCTCTGGTCCTAAAAACCGCTTCTTCTATACCTAGAAATCCATTGGCAATAATTTTCACCCTCACTTGAATTCTTGCACGGTATGAGACGTATAAGGAGGGAGGGACAAGGGGAAGAGGGAAGAAGTACATGATGGAGGAGGAGCAGGAGAGAGAGAGGTACGGTAGGAAGAAATATAAAGTGGATAGTGGAAGAAGACAACTGGAAGGCGTCCTGTGCATACGGAAAAGAAAGTGTGTTGAGAAAGAGACTAAGATTCCATGTGGCAGTAATGATAGGCAGAGAAGGAGGTACAGGTGGAAGGTGACAACGTGGTGGGTGGAGGCGATGTAGGCTGTCCTTAAAGAGCCAAGGTGGGGAAGGTACGAAGGGCTTGAAGGGTGAGTAAGAGAGCAGTGGGTGGGTGGTTCCTGAGTGGCATTAGGTGAAGGTCAGAAGGTGAGGGGGAAGTGACATGAAGGAAGACAAATATAGATAGACAAGAGACAGGCAACTTTAAGGTAATAATTTCGCAGCACAAGCAAAAGTAATGGACTGGAATATCATCAGACAAAAATCAAGTATAAAAATCAATATACGCAACGGAAACAAGACATGGAGAAGACAAAATATAAATAAACAAAGAGATAGACAACAACATTAAGGTCATCATTTCGCCATCACAAACAAGATTGATCGATTAGAAAGAAAGCCCTTAACTCTTAAAAAAAAAATATATAAATAAATAAACAAACTCAATCAAGTACTATTATCAATCAAAACAGCAGCAACAAAAGACAACTAAAGACCTAACAACGCCAGACATCTTTAATCTTAGGTCATCACTACGCCATCACAAACAAAAATGACCAACTACAACTACCAAACAAATTAAATCAAGCGTTACAATCAATAAAAACAATGATAAAAAAACAGGGATTTCCCATTAAAGATGAACACAGCACCACCATTCCTTCGTCCTCATTAACAAGGGACATTACTTATCATTCCATCATGTCAACTCCCATAAAGTCAACACAAATATGCATCAATTAAGAGCATTCATGGTACCTGCCCAAGGCTTGATGTGACAGGTAGCAGGAACACCCAGATAATTACTAGTCTCAAACGCACACATGAACCAGAACACTAAGAGGAGGAGAATACTTCGGGACAGAATGAGTTATTTTACCTGTCCACCTCATGTTCACCTGTCGCACTTCATTGATCACTACCATCTGTTCTTTGTCCGCCAGGTGATGTGTGCCTGATGTGTGCCCATTGATTACCCTGTTCCTAATGTATACGTATATATGTTCGTGTATGTATTCATGTATTCACCTGCAGCTTTATTTAATTAGCACATTACACAAACGGCTATTCCATTTCTCAGTTCTTTTTGTTACTCTTTTTTCTTTTCTTTTTTTTTTTTTACCCAGTGTGTTATTGACTGCCGCTGTGTGTGGACTTTCTTAATTTATGTGCCTCCTCTACCTGCAAGAATTCCTGGCTAAGTCTCTGTCTGCTGTGTTTAGGTTAGCAATGTCCATCACCATATATCAGCACCATCCCACACATCTCCTGTCAGTCTATTGCTTCTCACCACGACAGGAGGGACTGGTCATGTAAATTAAACTCCTCTGCTCGGCTTAAGTACTCCTTCCCTCCCTACCTTTACTCGTTTACTACTCCTCCCTTACGTCTGCTCCACCCCTCCACTCCCCAGCCGCAGCACAACACTCCGTCAGACAAAAGAATAAGAAACGAGTTGAACTGCGAATGTGAATAATGATTGGGTTCCTAATCCTCCCTGATATACATTCCATTCGCCAAACAGCTGGACGGGACAGGAATGGGGAGTGGAGGGAGGGAGGGAGTGGAGGGAGAGAGATGGAGTAGGTACAGGATGACGATCGTTCCACCACACTCCATTAATTTTTCTTCCATTCCTTATCATTTCCTTCTACTATTCCAATGGCTACTGCTGTGTCCACAAAACCTGTAGTTATTATGTACAAGCGTTCAAATTTCTACCGAGCGTCTTCCATTTTCACTACCATGAGCCCTACCACCACCTTACCACTCTCTCCACACTTCCGTCCACTTCAAATGTCTACTGCACTGTCCACAAAACATCAAATTATCAAGTACCAGCGCTCGACATTCCACTGTGTATCTTTCACTTTCACCACCAACATTAACTCCACCACTACCTTAGCACTCTCTCCACACTTCCATCCACTTTTATTCCTACTGCAATGTCCAAGGAGCCTTAAATGAATGCGTACCCACAATCCACATTCTTCTACATCTCTTCCATCTTCACTGTTATTAATTCCACCTGTACCTTATCACTTCCTCCACTTCCATCCACCTACTGCAGTGTCCACGAGACCTTAAATTAGTATGTACCCACAATCCACATTCCCATCCATCTCCTCTATCTTCACCGCTACCTCCACCGCCACCACACGCCACCTGAAGTCACCCTGACCACGATCAATTATACTCAGAGGTCAATGAGGGTAATTATCATTTTCCAATGTATCACGGACGACCACGGAAAAGACGACTCTAAGAAACACGTGAAATAAGGACTGTTTTTCCACGTCGCTCGCACAAGTATAATGCCTTCATGTTGTTTTTCTTCCTTCCTCCTCTTCCTCCTCCTCCTCCTCCTCCTCCTCCTCCTCCTCCTCCTTCTCCTCCTCCTCCTCCTCTTCTTCCTTTTTGGTCTATCACAACAGTTTCTTTTTTGTGTGTCTTTTTTTCTCTCCCTCGCGGGATGACAAATGTACGATGACGCAGCCTCGGCGGAGCGTTTGTGTTTTGTTATTACCGATGCATCAGTTCCAGATTAGCTTCTGTTTTTCATTTTTCATTAATCCCATCCATTGATCGACCGTCTGTGTGTGTGTGTGTGTGTGTGTGTGTGTGTTTAGCGCTACCAACCTAACATCTGCTCACTCATTGCTACGTCTTTACCAGCAGCAGTTCCTTTACTTACTACTACTAATACTACTAGTACTACTACTACTACTATTACTACTACTACTACTACTACTACTACTACTACGGGTCGAGATTAATCAAAGAGGCGTGGGGTGCGGGCGGCGCGGCGTTCCAGTGGCGTGTTGTTGAGCGGTTAGGCCAAGAATAGTGTTGTTAATCCTAGGTTAGTGTTTTTTCCGTCTAATTGATTGCTTTCGCTCACCGACCAGGAATAATCAGCGCCCTTTGGCTTTTTCTGCGGCAAGGCGTAGCTGCGACGGCGGCTTCCTCCTGCCAGCGCCGCACCGCCACGTCTTCATCTTCGTCCATCACTCACAGCACCGTCATTACCGCCCTGAATACCTTGGCGAGGTACCGCATTCACTCATCAAATGTTACCTGTATTCTGTTATTCCGCGATGTGTATTCCTGTAGTTTTCTGTTACTGATTAGTATTGAGTGTTGTAATCTGACTGCCTAGGTAGAATATAAGAATCTGTTGAATGTAATCCTTCGTAATATCCTTGAATACCTTGGCCAGTCGTCGCATTCACGCATTAATCATTGGTTGTGTTCTGTTATTTGGGATTCGTGTTCAAGTTCTTTGTTACTGTAGAGTGTTGTAATCCAGCAGTCTAGGTGTCAAAGGATCTGTTGTTGTGTGTTATAATTTTGTAATTCTTTGTAATATTCTTGGATTAGTTGCACTGTTTCTGACGAAGGATTACAATTACGTGTCCTACGATGAAATATATCGATTTCTATTTTTTTACATTATTAATCTGAGACCTAACGATACGGCTGCTAGGACCACGAGACTAATAACAGTATGGTGATCACCCGTTTCGCTGGTGTTATCTAATCAACTTCCACAATGTCATACCTGGCTGTGCATGTGTGACAGGTGAGGGGAGCGTGGTGTGAAGGTGTGGAGGAAGGTGAAGTACTTTATTGCTGCAATGTTTCAGCTGCTGCCTCATCGGGAACTGTTAAAGAGGCAACAGCCAGAGCGCTGGAGTAATAAGTAGTTCTGCCTTATCACGTGTTTCTTCCCACCACCTCATTGCACTCACCTAGTCATCATCAACCTCCATTAACATAATCTCTCCAACAGTAGTGTTGTAATGACAAAGCTTCCATGGCACCCACTATCCATGGCACTGGTAACTGTACTTCTGAGTAAATTTCACCCAAAATAAACTCTATTCAAGAACATTCTTTCATGAAATTATCACGTAAAATATTTATAAATAAAATCCTTTAACGTAACATAACCTAAAGTGACCCAACCTAAGAAAACCTAACCTAACATAGCATAACCTGAAGCTAATATGAATTAACATTTGGGATATTTTGTGGAATGTTAGTAAGGGAGATTAACAACTGCTTTATACGAGTAATAGTACATGCGTGTGCGGGAAGGCGGGGCAGGTGAGCTCAGCCAACAGGTGTGTGGCGGGATATGCTCCTTGTAATAAGTACAGTGCGTAATAAGAATGATGCCATTAACAATAATTATCGCGAAAATTACAAGCCAGGTAGCAAAGGTAGATAATTATCACATCTTAGCGAAAAAGAGTGTAACATGGACTGACCCCAACACATAACAACGCTAATTAACGCAGGTAATGATGGGACTCCACAGGTATACACTCTAATGACACCACACACACACACACACACACACACACACACACATGTACAAAGTAGTTCTCAGTATCCAATCACGGTGAAGAAAGTAATTCATAGCCGCTGGTCACACCACACACTGCCTTCAAGCAGCGCCGAGGCAACAGGTCAAGTCTGGACACGTTTGAATGCCTCCATAAACCACCAATCTCTGCACGGGTGGTACTATTACGTAGCAGAAAATAAAGTAAAGTAAATTAAAAAGTAAAATAAGGAAATAATGGATAATTATTAAGCAAGGATTCAAAATGTAAAGTCATTTATCTGGAACTAAAAGAAAAGCACCAAATCATTCATAAAAGAAAATATATGTACGTAAATTGCACTTGTTCTCGTGTCCTTCGTCTTTCCCACATCCTCTTCCACATTGTCCTTCACCTCTGTCCCTTAAACTGCCTCCCTAACCTACCTCTCTCCCATTACTGTAACGTCCCTGCTTCATTTCACCCCACACATCCCTTATACTCTCCTTCACCTACCTCTTATACTCCTTCCTTCATTTTCTCCCATACAGTGCAGACTCCCACCACATAACAAGCTCCCAGTACTCCTTGTCATTCTTCTTCCTCCCTTACTCTCCTTCCTTTTATATTCTGCAAACTCCCCACTCACTTTCGTACATATACTTACTCCCTTTACTCCCCAATAGTAAGCTCACCATGGTACCCTGAACCTGTACCCCCCCTCCATCTTCCCCCCACGGCCATGCACCACCAGCCAGGCACTCAGGTGGTAAGAGGTGGATCAATGAGGAGGGAATTCCACTAATTACATCCAAGGCGGCACCCTTACTCATGAAGGGACGCATTAATCATCGCTGGCATGTTAATTGGGCTCGAGGTGATGACCTGCCCAGTGTGTGTGTCACCTGTGTGTGATGACCTTACCTTGTGTGTGTGTGGGAGGGGGCGGGGGGTGTTGCAGAGTGGGTGGTGATGTGTTGTGGTGTTGTGTGTACTTGCGTCATATAATTGCAGGATTGTGTATGATTGAGCAGCATGTTTTGTCTGAAGAAAGGGAAAAAAAAGAAGTAGCGCAACAACAACAAGAACAAGAAACCTGAACAAGAAAAAAAAAAAAAACAAGGACAAGCGCAAGAAAAGGAGATATAGAACAGAGAACACTAATAACACTAACAACAACAATGATACTAACAACAACAAAAAACACTAACGACAACAATAACAAAATCAACTACCAATCCACAGTGAGTCATTAGTAACCAGGAAACTCTCATACAGCACCGCAAGAAGCACTGAAGCAGCTCAACACGACCTTGGAGGAGACATTTAAAATACCTGATGATCAATTAGTAAGGTAGAGAGGAGCAGACATGCATGGGAGAAGGAGAGGGAGAGGGAATGGTGGACGGGTGGAGGGGAGAGGGGTGGTGGAGCAGGTATTGAGCAGAGGCGTGGTGGGGGTGGGGGGTGAGGTGGAGAGGTGAAGGAGGGGGTGAGGTGAAGTGAGGTGAGGTGCTCTGGGTGGTTGAATGATGTGTCTTTGTTGCTGAAAGTTATGGTGTCTTGTGCATTATTGACCATGGTGTGTGTGTGTGTGTGTGTGTGTGTGTGTGTGTGTGTGTGTGTGTGTGTGTGTGTGTGTGTGTGTGTGTGTGTGTAGATCACTATGAGAATTACACAAGTCGTTCAGCAGCGTTACAAGTTCGCATAACATTTCCACTTGACATAAAATATAGGACGGCCACCGCGCGTCAGTCACACATCTGCATCCATGAATATTGGAGGAGATTTTATAACAAAGGCTTTCGTTCTTTTCGTTTTCTTTCTTTCCTTCTTTCAATGTCGAGTCTTTATCCCGATTAACTCAATACTGATTGTTACGATTGCTTCTTGTGGAATACGTCTTATTACATCAAGCGTTACTGTTATTATTCACTGACACGTCTTAGAAGGCAATGTGCGTCTAACAATTATTCTCTCTCTCTCTCTCTCTCTCTCTCTCTCTCTCTCTCTCTCTCTCTCTCTCTCTCTCTCTCTCTCTCTCTCTCTCTCTCTCTCTCTCTTACGCATTCTGTTCAACCCACCTTCCCTCTATCCCTCCTTATCTCCTTTTCTTCTCTTTCCTTCACTTTTCTCCACTTACAACCCCTCCCTCTTCTTCTCCTTCCCCCTCCATCTCTCCATCATCTTTCCTCCACTTACAGTTCCTCCTTGCCTTCCTCGTGCCTCCACCTTCCCTCCACCACTCAAGGCTCCCAGGAAAAGCAGGTACAAGGAGTCTCTTGAACGAACCTTGTATAAAAACAGTAACAAACAACACGTGAATCTCATTATTTTTGCATTAAAAAAAGTGGATTATTACACAAATCTGCGTTGATTCCTCGAAGTCACTGAAATCACCACTATTATTATTATTACCACAACTATTACAACTCTTATTGCCATTGCCATCAAAACTGCTACCAATACCACCACTATCACCACTGCATCATTGCCTCCCTTACTCTCACCATTACAGACAATTCAACCCCAAACCTTTACTCTGATCACCATCACCACCACCACCTCTCACCATTACCAACACTACTGCAGTCTTTACCCTGACCACCACAACCACCACTACCACCACCACCACCACCACCACTGCCTCCCCATCCCAACAGTATGTGTCCTGAATCTCATTTCTTATTTTACAGTAATTGAGACGGATGGCGCTGACAGGCTGTTATAGAGTTCTCTCGAGATTATATCATCGAGAGGCAGGTCACCATCTCGGTAAAATGCCGATCAGCTGATAGACGACCAGTATCACGTGAATGAACAGGGGCTTGACGAGGGACAGCATACCAACCAGCCAACCCACGACTGCGCAAATTCCCACCAAACACACATGGATGACGATTACAGCTGGAAATATTGAGGCATGCTTTGTAAAGGGAATGCCTGATGTAGGCCTAACGGATTTTAGCAGTTTTACTTATTTTCTTATGTTATGTTCGTACACACAGACTGATTCCCAAAAAAACGCGCAGGGCAATGTAATAATTAAAGCTTATCACCTTAATTGGCACGTGGGTTGATGGATGAGATGTATTGCACAGACCAAGCAACACATCCAGCACTTCCAACACATCACGTTTTCCGAGTGCGTAGGGTCATGCAGGAATTACAGTATATATATTGTTTTTATTCCCTTTTTCAGTTGGACCGAGGACGCCCGCCACTCGTTACCTCAATCTTGTGTGGATTTACAGATCGAAGGTAAAGAAAACGTGTCTGTCATTTTCCCCACCTAGTCTCCGAGCGGCCTTGAGCGAACACACGAACGCAGGGTAATTAATATATCCAGCGAGCCGAGCAGTGCGTGGGAGAGAGAGAGAGAGAGAGGACAGAATACAATGTGACGGTGGTGGTTGTGGTGGTGATGGCGACGGTGATAGCAGTAATGATAACAGCCAGGTGAGAATGTTTACTGTGCTGGGTAATTGCAGTGTGGTAGTGGTGGTGGTGGTGGTGGTGGTGGTGGTGGTGGTGTTGGTGGTGGTGGTTGCCTGTGTCTGGTGGAGGTGAGTGGAGGTGAAGGGGAGGAGGTCGGCATGAGATGAGGAGATTATAGTACAGGCAGATGCGTGATGATGCCAAGACGTGGTGGTGGTGATGGTGATTGTTGTGATGGTGGTGATGTAAAATGGTGAAAATCATTATGGGGAAAGTGGTGAAGATTTCGGCGCGTTAAGACTTCAGGGTTGTAATTTGACCAGAACCCTCCAATGATTACAAAATATTTATCTGCAAGCAATTACACCTTATACAGTTTATAACATTCAATATATTCGCATTTAATACAAGATGAAAAAAAAATAATGCTTTTTTTTCATGTCCGCTAGAGTAAAATAAACTTCAGCCGACATTATCTTTTTCGGATCACAAAATACGCTCCTCATTTTCATATTGGTTAAAACTTGAACGCCTCCATTTGTCTTCCTCCACCAGTCATCACCATCACCACCACCCTTCATTATCACTTCATCAATTGTCATCACTAAATATACACTGAGGAATATCTTCTCCCATTACACCACCACCACCACCATTACTCACTTCATCATTACCACCACCACCACCACCACAACCTCCACCTCTCTCCCCATCCCTTTCTCCCACAACTAAACCTTCCACCATCCACACAGCCTCCCTTACCATCCCAACCACAATAACAAACACACCATTCCCCACCAATCCCTGCCACTCAGTCCCACCCACAATAGCCTATCCCTGACCTCCACCACAACGATAATTACCATCAAATCACCATCATCCCTACTAACAATCACCACCATTCCTATCACAACAACAATTCCAATCCACCCACCACTCCAGCACCGCAGCAACAACCATTTCCAACACCATCCCCATCATCACCACCACCCCAGACATTCCCACGTCACCCACGGCGGCTTCATCACGACAAAGCACCGTAACTCGGCCGTGACGGAGCGGGTCACGACCACAGTACAGTATGATAATGTTGATGAGGAAAAGACCCCTCGTTTTCTTTTCCAGGATTTGGTCGGGAGCAGAAGCAGCGACGGGCGGAGGCGGCAAAGACGGAGGCAATTGAAGGAAAGTACAAAAAAAAAAAAAAAAAAGTTTTTCTCTCTCTCTCTCTCTCTCTCTCTCTCTCTCTCTCTCTCTCTCTCTCTCTCTCTCTCTCTCTCTCTCTCTCTCTCTCTCTCTCTCTCTCTCTTCAGTACGCCCTTGGAACCTTCGCAACAAGCAAGAAATAACGAAAAATGGAGGAAGATATGAATGAGATAAGAAAAAATAGGAAGTAAAGAGAGAGGAAAGAGGGGAGAGGGGGAGGGGAGAAGGATAGAAGAGAGAGAGGGAGAGGAGACACATGGGGGAATCCAGAGGGGGAGAGAGGAATGAATGAGGAAGCGGGACAGAAATATTGAGCAACAGGACACAAGAATGAGGATACGAACGGTGAAGTGAGGAGAAAGAGAAAGGGAGAAGTAAAGTAAAATAAATAAGTGATATATACTACCATTTATTTCAATTCCTCGTATGTGCAATTCACTTAAAACGAAAACTCGAGAGAGAAAACTACACAAAAACTGGTACGTACAGACAAACAGACAGACAGACAGACAGACGGACAGGCAGGTGAGGTGAGGTGGGAGTCAATGAATGGATGACTTAACTTGACTTAACTTGAAGCCAAAATAGAGGAAGGTAAGGAAGAAAAAAAAAAAAAAAAGAAAAGGGAAAAAAATTGAAATAGTGGAGGTGAGGGTATTGGATGGTGGTGGTGTTACTGGTGGTGGTGATACTGGTGGTGGAGGTGACGGTTCCGGATGCGTGGGTGAAGCAAGGGAACCAGTGACGGACCAAGTCTTTCCGCAGGACCCGCAAACCGGTTCTGTCACGCTGGGACGAAGAGGAGTCAGGGACGAATATGACTGTCTTGTGTAATAGTAAATGTTTAATAATAGTGAGAAATAAGAGGAGGAGGAGGAGGAGGAGGAGGAGGAGCAAAAGAAGAAGGACAAGAACAAGAACAAGAAGACGAAGAAGAAAAAGAAGAAGAAGAAGAAGCAAAGTTATATTGACACAACCACACCAACACCCACCGCCCCCCCCCCCCACACACACACACACAAACACACACTATCGACTTTAGTAGATCCGAGGTGTTATCTCCTTTGCAACGGGGAAGGAGCGAAAAAAAATATCAACAAGAAATTAAGTGGAGAATGAGAGAAGGAAAGAGATCGAAAGGAGAAAAAAAAAAGTGGAAATAGAAGGTACACGAAGAGTAAAGATAAGAGAATAATGAATACAATGAATTAGGAATAGAAATATAGAAGGAAGTGATCGAGTGAAAATATGAGAGAGAGAGAGAGAGAGAGAGAGAGAGAGAGAGAGAGAGAGAGAGAGAGAGAGATGAGAGAGAGAGAGAGAGAGAGAGAGAGAGAGAGAGAATATCCTCTTAAATAAAAAAAAAGGTAAATTAAGCAGCATTGTTCTGGTCTCTGGCAAGACGTGAAGAGTCGTCACGTTGGCTTAAGTCTCTCTCTCTCTCTCTCTCTCTCTCTCTCTCTCTCTCTCTCTCTCTCTCTCTCTCTCTCTCTCTCTCTCTCTCTCTCTCTCTGACACACACGCAATCACTTCCTCATCACCAGACCAACCCACCACTCACTCCACCTCACGTTTTTTCATTCCATCCACCACTAAAAATCGATATAGTATTTACTCATCCATCTCTCTCTCTCTCTCTCTCTCTCTCTCTCTCTCTCTCTCTCTCTCTCTCTCTCTCTCTCTCTCTCTCTCTCTCTCTCTCTCTCTCTCTCTGTGTATGTGTATTTTAATCTCTCCATTCTCATCCATCGACGAGCGAATCCTCCTCCTCCTCCTCCTCCTCCTCCTCCTCTCTCTCTTTCTCTCTCTTCGGCGGATCAGAAATTCCTGGAAAACTTTGGTCTTGTAAATTGAGCTGGAGCCGAGCAGACCAGTCCATGTACATTTCACTTTAAAGCTCCAAGAAATCATCTTAGACGGCATAACGAGGCAAGCTTTCTTAAGACACTCAACACTGGGACCTGAGGAGGTTTTCTTGAATGGGAGGAGGGAGAGGCGGTGAGGGAGACGAGGAGGAGGACAAGGAGGAGGAGGAGGAGGAGAAATGGAAAGACGGTGATGACGATAAGGAGGAAGACGAGGAAGAAGAGGTGAGGAGGTCCAAGGGCGAAATGACGCGCTGTGAGGAAAGAGGAAATAGAGAAAGTGGGTAAATGGGGAATAGAAAAAAAGGTGAACAAGGATAATCGTAGGAAGACAAACGGGTTCGATGCCAAGCTAAGGGAGATCCATTCCTTAGGCAACACAGCACAGAATATCACTATGTCAACACTTACTGCTACACTGTTTTCATGATCATCAGTATTAATTAATGACGAGATGTGAAATTACTATTACTCATATAAACATTTCAGGTCTTCTTTCTTCCACCCGACGTGAGGTTAATTCTTTCACTCAAGCAACATTACTTTCATTTTATCCTGGACACAAATAGATGATGAAGTTCAGGATGATATCTTTATTTCAATCAGGAGGTTAAAATAATCTGTAGTTTCTTATCCCCTCCTTACCTACATTTACCGTATTCTCATCAATAGTTAGTGCTTTTGTGAAATTTGGAAATTGTATGTACTACTGAATTAGTTAATGTTGATAAGATTATAAAACTGCCTCTCCTTATAGTGTAAATACGTAATACAGCTCTAAAACCCACTTCAAATGAAAAGTAAACACAAGAATTCCATCACGGAACACACACACACACACACACACACACACACACACACACACACACACACACACACAGGCAGAGTAAAGAAATATACCAACACACGTAAATATCGATGATCTAAAGTAATGATTTCTCAAAAAAAAAAAAAAAAAAAAAGATCATTAAACAAGAAAAGAAAACTAGAAGAAAAAGATCAAAGCACCTGACATCAAAAACGCAAAAAAGTATGACTAGAAAGGAATCATTCTTTACTAAACCTGCAAAGGAAAACACACCAAGCAAAAGCTGAATCAGTAAATAATAATAAAAATAAATAAATAAATAAAAAAACACGAAAAAAGCCGAAAGACATCCATAAAAGCCATCAAGGAAACACAACCACGATATCAAAAGCCACCTAGAAAGTCCACCCACATTACCACCCACAAAAGCCAACCACTTACACCACCCACACCCCTAAACCATCCACTGCACCACCAACAAAAGCCACCTGTGAAAACCCTCCACATCCACCACCCAGGAAAGTTACCCACCGTACCCTCCACAAAATCCACCCAGAAAACCCAGCCAGCAACTACGCCATCCACAAATCCACCCACAAAAAAGAAAGACAATAAATAAATAAATAAACACTCACAAGATGCATCCACTCACTCCACTCACTCCACCGCCCCACTACCACCCTTAAGTTGTTGAGCAAAATAGAAAATAACTCGAGAATTCAAACCCTTCCCTCAGTTAAGTGAAAGGCAATGAGGAAATTATGTGGCATGTAATTTTAGTGGAGTGAGTGGAGTTAAACATTGATTCATCTTCATCCCTCATGGGCGGGCGTCATCAGTTTCTTTCTTCTTGTTCCCTTGTTCCCTTTGCCTTCCTTCGTGATAGCAGATTGATCATGGGTGTAATGAGGCTTCAGCACACCGCCACAGTCATGATTGTGGTATTAAGTCTTATTCTTATTGTTTTTCTTCTTATTATTCTCTTGCTAAATTTTACTGGTGCTGTTCTTGATGATAGTGGCGGTGGTGGTGGCGGTGGTGGTGTTGGTGGTGTTGGTAGTGTTGTTGTTGTTGGTCTTCTTTTCCTTCTTATTCTATTCTTATTCTATTCTTATTCTTATTCTAACAAATGCAATAATGGCAATGCTAATATTTTTTTTTACAATACCCATCATCCAAGAACAATATTAACAAGTTTCATTTATTTACGCACACCACCCATCACTAACCGAACCCACACCGCTCAGACACACGAAAATCGATCACACCAAACAAACTTGATATGAGAAGCAAAACACGAAATAAAACCAAACAAAAAAGTGAGCGGGTGATTGATTGAGGGAATGAATGAGTGAGTGAAAGGCGCCAATAAATGAAAAGAGAAAGAAAATACAAGCACTGATGTTTCAACCTGGTCGACCATCCAGTCATCCAGCAGTCAACGCAGCACGCAGCCAGACCAGACACACTCAGCCAGCCAGTCAATCTGTCAGTCAGTCAGCCACTCATACAACTAGCTAGACAGGCAACCAACCAATCAGCCAGCCAGCCAGCCAGCCAGCCAACCAACCAGCCAGCCAGCCAGCCAGCCACCCACCAACAAAATCAGCCATCCAGCCAGCCAGCCAATCAGTCAGCCGGATGGCCAGTCAGCAAGCCATCCACCCACTCACCCACCAACACGCAGCCAGCCAGCCAGCCAGCCAGCCAGCCAGACACCCACCCCATCAACCCAATCAGTCAGTCAGCCAGCCAGCCAGCCGCACGCCGCCACACACCAACGTTAACTTTCACCACTGATTATAAACTCCGTGACAGAACAACGAGGGGCGAAAACAAAACACTGTCTGGCTCGTGATCCATCGTCTTTAATCCCATTGAAGACGTCTGGCAGCGAATCCGACTCCCCTTAACGAGGCTACTTTGAAGAGGCGCCTTGCTATTCATTAAGCGCTCTTACGTTCAGGCCCCGTGATTAAAGGTGCTCTTTTTTCCACCTCTTCCTCCTCTTCTCCTTCTCCTTACAGCCTCCGTCTTCTTCTTCCACTTTTTTCTTCTTGCTTTTATATTTTTTTCCTTTTTTTCCTTCGATTCCTGATTTTCTTCTTTCTCCTTTATTTCTCTAAACTTTTATCTTAGTCTTTCTCTTATTTCAGTCACTCTTCTTCTTCCTCCTCCTCCTCCTTTCTTTCTTCGTCTTCTTTAATCTTTTTCTTCTCCTTTTTGTTCTTGTTTTTTTCTTTCCTTTTCTTCTTATCTTCTTTTCTCCTCTTCCTCCTCCTCCTCTCCTTCCTCTCTTCATGTATCTTTTTTAAATCATCTATATTTCTTACCTATTCTGTCTCATTAGTTTATTTTCTCTTTTATTTAAATATTTTCATTCTTCTCATAATATATGTATATTTTCTAACTTTATTACATTATTACTCTTCTTTATCAGTATTTCTCCTGCCTTGAATGTCCGTTACTTTCTCCTTCCTTTATTACATCAACCTCAACATTTCTCATTCGTTTCCTCGCAGTGGGAAAAGGAAACACGAAATTATTATTGTTTCTTCTTCTCACTCTCCCTCTCCCTCTCTCTCTCTCTCTCTCTCTCTCTCTCTCTCTCTCTCTCTCTCTCTTGTTTGTGTCTTTCCAGCCGAGGAGAAAAGGTTTAATTTTTCTAATCTGGCTCACGTGCAGTCAAGCAAGCAATCAGGCCAGGGACATTTTCCTGCTTGAAACTCCTGCTTAATATTCCCTTTTCTTTTCCTGTTCCTCCTGCTCTTCTAACTCCTCCGACCTCTTTCTCCTTACGTGTCCTGATTTTTTTCTTGACTCTCTCCTTTTTCTCCTTCTGCTCCTTATTTTCATTAAGATTCTATTGCTATTTCTCACACTTTTGTTCTTGATCCACTTCTTTTCTTTTTTTTCTGTACTTTTTTTATTGTTTCGTATTTTCTCGCCATTATTTTTTTCTTTATTTATTCTTATTATTTATCACCATCATCATCATTAACATAACGTTCCTTTCCCCTTTCCTATTCTTTTCCTCCCTCTTCCCTTAACTACCACCTCTCTCCACCTCTTCCTGCACCTACTCCTCACTCTCTTCCTGACTCCAATCCCTCCATCCCTTCCACCTGGCAGTCAGTAAGTGTGGAGTGTGTTTGTTGTTTCACCAGGACAAACACAGCACAGGTAGCAATCAATTAGCACGAAGAACTACACGTGAGAGGGTTTTCTTTACGAGAGAAGGAAGGATAGAGAGAGAGAGAGGGAGAGATGAAGGGAGAACAGAGGGAGGAACAGAGGAAAGAGAGAGGGGGAGGGTAGACGTTAACAATAGCAGCAGAGGTAGTATACATTAACAGATGCATTCCTGAAGGTGGGGAGGAAAAGTACATATAGCTGAAAATTGAAAGGGAAATTAAGTAAGAGGGAATGAAAGAAATGTTACGGTAAAGTTATGAAAGAAGATAATATAAGGAAAGTAATGGAAAACTGAGGGAGAAATGAGGTACAGCAGTAATAAATGAGGGAAGAGGAGAAAATATGAGGAATGTGAAGAAAAAAAGGAGTAGGGAAGGTGTTGAATAGGGAACAGTGAAGGGAAGGAGGAGATATAGGGTGCGAAGAAATTAAAGAAGAAAAAGGAGTAGGAAATTAAAAGAAAAAGTAATTGGAAGTAGTAGAAAATAGGAAGAATATGACATGTAAATAGGAAAAAAAAGGGAGCCTGTAAAAAAGTATAGATAAAGGGAGAAATAGAAGGAGGAAGAACGAAACAAGTAAACGAGGGAAGTATAAAGACGTGAAGAAAGGATAGAAAATTGAACGGGAAAAAAAGCAAGGTAAAAGGAAGAAACGGGAAAGAGAAAGAGAATACGAAGAAGGTGAGAACGAAACAAATAAGGGAGAAGATAAGTACGAAGATGACGTTGAAAGAGGGAGTGGGGACTGGACAGGGAGAAGGGAGGAAAGGGAGTAAGGTAAAATGGAGTAATGAAAGACGAAGGAATGGGAGAATATGTGGAAACTGAGGAGGAAACATGTGGGTGAAAAGTGTGAGGATGGTGTTGAGGGCTCGCTCAGTTATGCAAACAAGATGAGTTGGAAGGTGAAGTGTTGACAGGTGTGCTGGAGCTGTGAATATGTGGGTGTATAGGAGAGAGAGAGAGAGAGAGAGAGAGAGAGAGAGAGAGAGAGAGAGAGAGAGAGAGAGAGAGAGAGAGAGAGAGAGAGAGAGAGAGAGAGAGAGAGAGAGAGAGAGAGAGAGAGAGAGAGAGAGCGTGTACGTTTGTGAAAAAAATGTAAATTATTTTTTAGCCTTGACGATCGAAGAAAGACGGACAGTGACGATGACGAGGAGGAGGAGGAGGAGGAGGAGGAGGAGGAGGAGGAGGAGGAGGAGGGAGGAGGAGGAGGAGGAGGAGGAGGAGGAGGAGGAGGAGGAGGAGGAGGAGGAGGAGGAGGAGGAGGAGGAGGAGGGGAGGTTTCAAGGGTCAGATGGGTTAATGAAAACGACTTGGCCTCCGCGTGATCACTTGGAATCACGTCCACAATCCCAACTTCTTTGCCAGTGGTCACCCCCATCCTCTCTCTCTCTCTCTCTCTCTCTCTCTCTCTCTCTCTCTCTCTCTCTGTCCATTTGTATTCATTATATTCCCTCACAGTTTTCATTTTCTGTGGCTCTGTCTTGCTCCTCCTCTTCACGATCATCACTAGCCGTCAGTTTCTCCGTCCTTCCTTCACTCACTTTCACAAAATCCTCCTCTATTCAAACAGGTTACGGGAACAATGAGACCAACTGATACGATAAATTAAAGAAAACGTAAGGAAATAAGAAAAACAGGACACTGCAAGAGAAAACGAAGCTGAGGTAAACAAACAACAAACAGCAAACAACAACAACTCCCAGACGCAGCAAGGGTGACTTTGAGGCGAATATTTACTGAAGAAGGAGCATATTGTGTCTCGCTGGAGGCCGGGACGGGTAGCCTGGGGGAAGGTAGGAGCCTTAAGGAGAATATATCATGGTAATCTTTCTCTTAATGCCACCTAAGCCTCCCTGTGCATTAGCCAACACATGCCACTTGTCTTCCCTCATTCCTGTCACACCGGCTGATATTTCCTCCTTTCCCCCCAAAGCATTCCTCATTACTCCTCATTTTTCCTCGTCTTCCTCCTCCTCCTCCTACTCCTTCTCCTCCTTCCTGTCTCTCCTCGCCTCTCGTGCGCTGTCCGGCTGCTACTCTCACCCACTCCACTATTCACAGTACAAACACACGCACAGAGTCAACCTTACTTCCTTCCACTGTAAGATCGAGTTTGCCTTCAGTTTTCGCCTCTCCCTTCTCTCATTCTCTCCTTCGCTCCCCTCTCTCTCTGACTCTCTTTCTCTCCTCGTGTCCAGCGGCCACTGTCCACAAGGTATCTTTATTAATTAACGCCAGGTATTGTCCGGGATTAAGAAAGGAGTTTTGTTGACAGTGTAAATCAGCTCAGCCTTCCCAGATAATTCCTAGGATTTCGTTTTTCATGTTTTTTTTTTCTCCCTTTTTTCGTTTTATGGGAAGCTGCCTTTTCTTTGTTTACTTGAGTGCTTGTACTCCTGCTGGTGTTTACAATGTGCCTTGTGTAAGATTTAAGGGACAGTTTTATATGTATTTTTTTTCCTCTTTCTTTTCTCTCATTCTCTACTTCCTTTTGTCTTAGACGTATTTGTTCTTCTTGTTTCCTGGAGGAGATGAAGGGCTGCGGTAAAGTACGTATTAATGTGGTGGAAGGGGGAGGCCGTTGTTTGCTGTTTGCATTGTGTTTATTTGCTCGTTGTTTGTTGTCGTTTGTGTTTGTCGATTCATCCACGTTATTCAGAGGCTTCTTCGAATTTCTTGTTATTTTTTTTTCCTTTTTTGTTAAGTTTCGGGAAATACGTTCTTGTCATTGCAGCGAAAATAATAATAATAGTGACTGACGTGTGTGTGTCTGTCTGTGTGTGTGTGTGTGTGTGTGTGTGTGTGTGTGTGTGTGTGTGTGTGTGTGTGTGTGTGTGTGTGTTTTACAGGGAACTCCTTAAGTATAAATACGGAAAAAAACACGTCTGCAATATAATTCACACACACACACACACACACACACACACACACACACACACACACACACACACACACACACACACACACACACACACACCAAGAAAAGCCCTTCTAAGACACGTATTGCATTTGGGAGGAACAATTTCGACACGAGAGTCATTGTTAGCCTGTCAAATAATTCGGGTGGTGGGGGAGAGGTGCACTTCCAGCGTTCCCCCCCACGGATTAATGACTCTTGGAATCTAGCCACACCACCATCCTCACAACGCCCACCACCCACATCACCCACATCACTGCTGCCCACTTCCAACCTCGCCATCCCAATACGGCCAGCGGTTTGGATGCGTCTCCTCGCCTCCTCATCTTACCACGACACCTCACCAAAGGCACTAAAATTGAACCTCAGTTTATCATCCAACTACACAAAAATTAATCGTTCCTGCACGTGACGAGAATAAGGAGGCATTGCCAGAAGGAGAAGGAAGGAGGAGGCGGAGGAGGAGGAGGTGGTGATGAGGATGAGTTGAAGTGTCTGTTGGTGGGTGTGGGTCCTCCTCCTCCTCCTCCTCCTCCTCCAGGACCCATACCGTTCAGAGTGACACAACTAACACCACAAAAATCTCGCCTGTCCATCATCAGCGCGGGAGGTTTGGACGTCAGAAACATTCGCGTCTGGCCAAACCTCTCCTCTTTTCCTCATCCTCGTCCCTGTTTCTGGTCCTGGTGTGTTGGGGTGTGCAGGGCTTGGCGGGGGATATTCAGGGATGCAAACAGGCTACGATTCAGGGCCGCTTAATCTATCAGAAGGGGAGGTGATCAGGGAGGGAGAGTGGAGAGGGAGGAAGAGTCGGGGAAATATTTCATCTGTCGGGCGAGGAATCACACTCCCCGACCAACTACGTGGCGCGGGGAACCTGTTTGCCTAAGCTCATATTGTTGTAAAAGTGGGGGTAAGAAATAGAGAGAGAGAGAGAGAGAGAGAGAGAGAGAGAGAGAGAGAGAGAGAGAGAGAGAGAGAGAGAGAGAGAGAGAGAGAGAGAGAGAGAGAGAGAGAGAGAGAGAGAGAGAGAGGATGGGGATAAGGACGAGGAGGAGGAGAGGGGATTTAGGTGTCAGGGATGAGGCGGGGAGGCGGGTTGTAGGTATGGTGGGGGGGATGGAGGTAGGTTAGGTTGAGATGGAGACACAGACAGAGAAGAGAGAGAGAGAGAGAAAGAGGGAGGAAGGGAGGGAGAGAGGGAGGGTGAGGGCCGGCGAGAGTCAGTGGGGGGTCCGTCAGAGATATTACAGATACTCTGGAGATGAACAGATAGGTGGGGAGGAGGGCCGGTAGGGGATTGTGGGAGAAGGGCGGTCGTGGAGTGATTATGGCTGGCTATTGTGTGTGGGCTGTGCATGGCGGGGCTGCAGGACACTTCCCTTGGGACAGCAGGACGCCAGGACGCAAGGTAGGAGCGGGTGGGTCCTTCCTAACCTAACCTTCCTCAGTACTAATCCCACCACGTCATTTTCAGGTGGATGATCTCAACCGCTCCACCTGCTGCCATCTTGAATTACCTCCAGGCCTTCACTTGATTATCGCCGGCTCTTACTTCATCATTATTATTATTATTATTATTATTATTATTATTATTATTATTATTATTATTACTATCATTATTGTTATTTTTGTGAGTTTTGTTTTCAATTACAATAGGACAGCTGGAATTTCAGAAGAGGGAAGGGTGAGGGAGAGGTGAGTGAAGGAGAAATATGGCCGGGATAGGAATGGTGGCATCCATGGGCCACAAGGCGACTTTTGTCACCTGCCGCGGGGCTCCCAAAGACTCCAGGTGAAAGGAATAGATTAAAGCAATAAAGGACCTGAAAAGATACCCAGAAGACGATAAGCCCGAGATCTAAGGAATATAAAGGGCGGTGTAATGGGCGTCTGGAGTCCGCCGCGCCAAGCCCCCGGACGGCGCCCCGGCCAGCCCTCCCCGCGGCCCCCGACAGTGGTTTAATTAAGGCAAATCGTGTAAACCTCCAGCGGTAAGTCACCGGGAGGCTGTTACTGTCCCCGCGCCGCCCCGCCCCGCCCTGCCCTCGCCTGCCACTACCCGCCCACAGGCAAGGCCACCTCTCCTTGCTCCTCGTCACTTTCTCTTCCCTCACTGGATCATGTAGCCGAGTCTTCCCCGGCAGCGAGGCGTCAGGTTTAGGGAAACACATCAAGGTGGCGATAAGGTGATGAGCGTTCACGGAAAAGTGCTTCTGTAAACCTTCACAACACGCGCTGCTGATGCCCACGGACGGAAAATGGGAGGATTCACGGGAAAACTGTTTGCGTGGCCAGACCTTCACCTCGGACTCGGTTACCTGGGTGGCGGGGGAGTCACGCGGGATGCCATCCGTGAACAGCACCTGTACTGTGCCGCACCAAGGCGTATTTTTATATTAACGACAGCGAAAAAGAAAAACGATAAATATATGTATAGAAGAAAAAAAAAAACATTTGCAGAAACTGATTAAAACTTTTCATATTCCTCGCGGGCTGAAAGATTAATACGTGTTTCATTACACTGAAATTTTAATATTAAAATAAGCTCCCCTTAATTTGAAAACTTTGAATACTTTTAATTTCAAATCCATCCCATCCGGCGCTTCGGGTCCGCAGACAGACAGACGAAACGCGAGAGGGGCAGAGAAAAATAAAAAAAGATGCGCACAATATTGCCAAGATAAAGAAGTGCACAAAAAACGGGTTCGTGGGGAGAAACTGGCCGTGTTTATCGCACAAAGAGCAATAAAAAACACATTTATTACCATGTTAGTTAGTCCAGGTGACTCGACCTAAGCCACGCCATGAATAATCACACCCATCTCACCTTTCCTCTTGCTCAGCTTTCACCTGCCCGTTGCTCCGTCTCACCTTCCTCCCTGATAGATCCCTCATCCCTCCCCTGCGCCCCGCCCTAGCCGTCCCACCGCTCAGGTACGCATCCCCTCCACTCATCATCACATCCACTCACCACCTTTATATTTCATTCCACATCCATCGGGTACTCACTCCCCTCCAGTCACTCTTTCCGTCACTCTTTCCACTCATCCACTCGCTTTTAACCGCAAGTCATAAAGGTAAATGTTCGTCTGTTTTCGACAATTTCCTTTTCGTTTACTCAGATGGGTTAGGCATTCCCACGTAGTCTCTCGCAGCCAAGCCAGTCAAGCCATTTCGACGCTAAACACCGACTCTCTTCCATCAGTACAATACACTGTTTTCTCCCTCTGCCTCCACTCACCCTACAATTACTACCTTTTAACTCCACCCTCCAATGACTCCACGCTGAGCCCTAGCATCTTCCTCCTCTGCCCTTCCACCCACATTCTTTCTCCCACGGGCATAAACCACGATACAAATTAGCCAATTTTTTTCCACTTCATTCATTTATCCACGCATTTTATTGACTCATTTACTCGCTTACTCGTCCACCTCTTCCACCTCATCCCTCTCATAAAAATTTGCCATTTCTTTTACTTCACTCATTCACGTATCCATTTATATTCATCCACAAATCCACCTCGCCCACCTACTCCTCCCCTTATTTATGAACTTGTCAATAACTCCACCCATCCACCCAGACACCCACTTACTCATCTTCTTACTCAGTCATCAACCTCACCCACCTCCTCCACTCATACAAATCTTCCCAACTCCACCCATTCATCCACACATCCACTTACTCATTCACTCACTCACTAATGCACCTGCTCCACCTCACGCCTTTCCTCATTACCATTCCACCAGCCATTCCACTTTGGCTATGACAAATGTCTGGCTGAATTAAAAATGGCGAAGTCACACCAAGAACTACGGCAAGGATAAATCACCGGTGGCCTCAAGATAATGCGATACAGTAGGCGTCTTGACCC